>NW_026067960.1:2212967-2357135 GCF_014885135.2 Alexandromys fortis
GAGGGGAAGGGGAGGGGGGGAGGGGGGGGAAAGGGGGAGGTGGCGGTGGGGAAGAGACAGAAATCATAAATAAATAAATAAATAAATAAATAAATAAGAAATAAAATGTGAAATCAAATCCACGTTATGCGTCTCTATGCAAGCGTGCTGTAGTGGATCTCGGTTCTGTGAATCCCCGAGCTCCCTAATGATGAAAGGGACACACGAAAGGCAAAACCATGAAGGGGAGAAGACAAAGGTCTAGGATGTGGACGTTAACAGGTAACAGCTCACCCACTTCCAACATGATGGATGCTACAAGTAGTTGGGTTGTGGTTGTGGAATAGCTAGCTATTTCCTCCAGATCGCAACATTCTGCTCGGGGGATTACAGACCGCTCATGAGACTCAAAAGAAAGGGCAGCACAGGAGGCCCATGAGACCAAGGAGGCCACCCTCTGAAGCTATGCAGGAAGTAGTCTCTCTTCTGAGGAAGAGATGACTCTTCAAAAGAGCTGCCTGAGGGTGGCACAGGGAACTTCAGTGAGGCGACTTTCCTGATGGGGTGGGCTTTTGGACGACGCGCTTTCCACAGTGATGTATTGACCTTGGAGATATATGTGCTCCTGCAGGTAACACTAATAAACTCACTGACTCTCTGGGCTGTGTGTGGTGGAATCATATCTTTGGCCTGTGGCTGTCCTCTCTATCTGCCGTGAACAGCCATCCTGTCCTTACGAAATGTGCACAGTAGTGGGATCTAATTGTCACACAAGGTCATGGTTTTAGGCAATGAAATTCTAAAGAGGCTAAACCTTTTAGTCTTATAGAGTACTTGAAAGTAGTGAGTTTCGTTACAATGTTTTCATATCTACATGCAAGGAACTGTGTTCATACTTACCCTGCCCCCACCACAATATCTTTTGTTCCCCCTTCTCCTACTGGTCTTCCCCCAAAAGTCTTTTGTTTTTTTTTTTCTTTTTATGTATTTTTTTAATGTAGGTTCTTCATATGAGACAAAACATATGATCTAGTCTTTATGAGTTTGGCTTAATTTCCTTAATATCATAGCATCCAATCAAACCCATTTCTTCTGCAGCTAGTGTAACTTTGTATTCTCTATGGCAAACAGTATCCCATCGATCCATTCATCCACAGGGCACTGCAGGCTAACTTTCGTATCTCGATATTGTGTAGCTTCACAGTACACAGGAGTGCTGTGGTTTCTAAGGTGGGGGTGGCAACACACCTGGGAATCATACAGAAATATCATCTTCTGGTCCTCCTTTCAAAGTTGAATGCGATTTGAATACAGCTAGGTCTGGCACCACCGTTTGCCTGAGATTCCTTACTTCTAACCAACAGCTCCTATAGCTAAAAGTTAATACTGCTTTTAATCTATGGGTGAAATTGTTTCAGCATTCTGGTTTAGTTAATGCTAATGTAACACATCGCAGGAGAGAGCACCCTTTCTCTTATACCTGGTGAATTCTAAAATACAGATCTTTCCACCGTGTGCATTTATGCCAGTGAAATAACCTCTTTAACTGTCCAAAGTTTTGCATTTTCCTTTCTCATTTTGATTAGCCTGAAAAGAAAGTTCAGATATTCCTCACCCTCGTATTGAAGCGAGAGCTTCGGCACTCCCCTCGGTATCCATTATACAAAGATGGATAATCATGGGCCAATTTTTCCCACATCACAGGCTTCTCTGAAAATGCCCTTTCTGTGGATCTTTCTTATCATCTGCCATTCTTTCTTTCCTCTGCGTGGGGTTTGGTCTTGTCTTTTCTCCTTTACTGTGCTGAGTTTGTCTCCTCTTTTATTGTTATCCCAAAGTTAATTTTTCTTAGCCTTTGTCCAGAAATAAATAATTCTTCCCCGAAGCCCCCGAGAAAATAGGTTGGTGTGTGTGTTCTCTACAATGAACTTCTCGCAGTCCTTGCTTCTTGAAATTGAATTTCTCTTTTCTGCTTTTTTATTCTCAGGGAATATTTCTTCACTTTGCTTCTCCTGCTCCCAAAATGGGTGACTTTACAGTGTCCCCACCCCCATGGTCCTGCTAAAGTTGAGCAGTAAACCTGGTGTTTGAAGTCATAACTCCATCCCTTCTCCCTCTCCTTCATCTCCTACATATCTTATCATGTGGAGTCACACAAAGAGGTAGCTGTCTAGACTCTCCCTTTGTTCATTGTGATCTTAAGAACTGATGGTTTGATTAGCATAGTAGTTTTCAGTGGAGACTATTGAAGGCGTAAGTCACGAACAAGGCCACACCAGTTTGGAGTTATGATTAATAGGGTGTTATTTATTTAAAGGGGAAAACTTACAGATCACCGTCCCAGACAACAGCCATCTGCACAACCAGGAAGGGAGTCTAGTCTCCGGCGGAGCAGGAAGTGAAGAGAGCTAGCAGAGGAAATAGCCGCTTTTTTAAAGGGAGAGAGACCACGCCCCAATGGGCTGGTATCACAGCAGCTATTGGTTGGAGGGGCGGAAGGACCTCCTGCAACAGACTATATCCTTTTCTGTGGTTCCCAGACTTGCAATCGTCAACTCACTTTGGCAACTGGAACCATTTCTTTGGTCTATGGTTGCCATCTCTTTCTGGGATGAACGGTCATCTGTCCCCAGAAAAAGCAAATGCAGTGTTGGGGATAGGAAAGTGCACACACAGTTGGGGCTTGTAAAAGTTGCTGAAAGAGGAAGTAAGCTTATTTTTTAATGACATCCTGGGAAAAAAGTCCTTGTAAGTTTATTTTCACTTTTCTTCTGCTTTTATGATAATAATGGGTCATGAAAACCCTTCCTCTTGTCCTGCTTGCTCCTGTAAAAAAATATTTATGATTCATCAAATAGTTGACAGTCTACATTGTTCTAGACACGGGGACTTAGTGTATATAACTGTATAGATCGGGGCTAATTCTTCTGAGATTAACAGGCTCGTTAATGCCGTGGGTGCATTTTCTGATGCTCTCATAAGGTAACCTGATGCTGTCATAAAGTACTCTGGCAAAAGTACCTTAAGGGATGGTCTGGCTTGGCTCACATTTTGAAGGATAGTATATCATGGCATAGTAGCCTTAGCATTCAGAGCCTCAAGCAACTGGTCACATGGGACCCACAGCCATGAGAAGAGAGCAGTCAGTGCTCTCGCTTGCTCCGCTTGCTCTGATTGATTTAGCCCAGGATCCCAGCCTAGGGAATGGTGCCACCCGCAGTGGGCCTTCCCACCTCATACACAACAGTAGAAAAAAAGGAAGTTCCTTGGTGTAGAACACAAGCTGAGTTCCAGCATTAATCAGAGACTTTAGAAGACATGGGGGCCCAAGCGCTAACAGAAAGTTCATAGCCTAAGCTAAGGACCTCATCTTTGGCACTAATGAGGATTTTGGCCACAGTGTCCTTATTGTGAGGGGTTTCCTCTGTGTTGTGGGATACTGAACAGCACGGATGGCCACTTCTTATAAATCCTAGTTGTATTCGTTACCCTAAAGGATAATACTTACAAAGTGTCCAGACGTTGGCAGATGTATTCTTCAACCAAGATCATCTCAGCCCTGGTGGAAACCACTGGCTTGATAGTTAAGCAGGTGGCTTGGTAGGGTAGTAGAGATAAAAATGAGTAATAAGCTGGAGACAGAGACTTGATGATAACATTGCCCCACAGTAACTCCAGCCTGGGTGTGGCGGTGTATGCCTGGCATCCCACAGTAACTCCATCCTGGGTGTGGTTGTGTAAGTGTGGCATCCCAAACCGCAGGGGCTGAAGCAGGAAGATTTTAAATCCCAGGCCAGCACAGGCCCTCACATGAAGAAGAAAGAAGAAAGAAAAGAAAATATTGAGTAAATTCTAACAAACATTTTCCCAAAGAAGTAAATTATTTTGCTTTAGGCTTTGGCTCCTTGAGTCTAATTTCTAAAAACAAGCTCAGTTGTTGTTTCTAAGCAAGAATAACCTAGAGTAATAGTTTCAGTGTTTGCACCCCACTTGGGGCATTGTCAGTGTTTGCACCCCACTTGGGGCATTGTCATTTGGCATCTCCGTACGTGTGCACGTGTGTATGTACACACTTCTTTAACTTGAAATACTGCAGCCAGTCATGCCAGATGAAGATGGCAGTCTCAGAGTTTGGGAAAGCCCAGGGGTCAGCAGGTAAGCACTGCTGGCCACCATATACATGTATGTACAAGTCAGGGATTTGTGAATAGAGACTGTCTTGTCATTGACAGCCTATTCTTTTAATGCTACTATTGGCTTCTGTTTCCATTATTTTCATATCAATTAAATAAGCCCAATTCAACTGCTAGGATGTCAAGAGCCCTATGTGAAGACACTTGGCAACACAAGATAGCAGTTAATGACTCCAGAAAGCAGCATTGCTCAGATACATAGGGCTGAGGGCTATTTTAAGTCCATATGCTTCCACTTTTCAGCATGTGATCATATATAAGTCACCTAACGTCTGGGAGAAATGGTTTTCCTCAGTATAAAATGCAAATACTGCTAGCAATATATTTATGAAGGTTAGCATCTTCAAATGGATGGATCTCAACTGATTGGACACAAGTCTCTGGGCACACCTGTGAGGGATTATCTAGAGTCACTCACGTGAGAGGGCTCTTCTTTCCTGTGGGTGGCACCATTACAAGGGCTAGTGTCTGAACTGAATAAAAAGGGAAAAGGTAAGTGCTTCTTTTGGGGGGCATTAATACAGAAACAGGCAAACTAATTATGGCGTCTTAGATCCGATGTTATAGCATGGCTCCTAAACGTTCCTGAAAATCTGTTTCTAAAGGCTTATTCTGGTTGCCATGGTTAAGAGGCATGAGAAGCTTTAAGAGTTGGTACCTAGCGGGAAGTCTTCAGTCACTGAAGATATACCTTGGGGGTCTGTGGGACCTGTCACTTTTCTGCCTTTCTCATTTCCCTTCCTTCCTGTGAGCAGCATCAATCAACTGTGTGCTTCAGCCCTAAGGTTCTTCCATAGGCCTGAAGCAACGAGAACTAGTTTATTGTGGGCTTTGTATTAGGCTTTTTTATTTTTATTTTATTTTTTCATTACAGTAACAAAACGCTGATAGAAAGAGTTTAAAGAGGGAAGATTTACTGTGTGGTGTCAGAAGGTTCAGTTTACCACTGTTCTGCTTCAGCTGTTTGACTGTGGTGTCAGGTCTGTGTGGCTGTTTCTGGAGTTATGTTCCTGGAGGTAGAAGGTGTGAGGCAGAAAAAAGAGGGGTGTCCATAGGAGTCAGGACAAGACATAACTTCTGAGGATGTGTCACATGACCTACCTTTTTTGCTGAGGCCCCATCTTTGAACTCCCTCCTTTCCCATCATATTATGACTCCATCAAAGGATTAATCAATTTATTAGATCAATTTGTCTATGACATGTTATATCTCATGAGAGCTAATTCTCATGCCCAGAAGGCCCGCCTTAGTAATCTTCTAGGCAGTTTAATCCAAGTCAGCTGACAGAGGTAATCATTCTGGGACTGAGGGATGGCTCAGTGGTAAAACTGCTGACTTCCAAACCTGCATGCTGAAGGAAGGAACTCAAACTTTACATTGAGTGGAGTCTGATTGCTAGAGAAACTTCTAGAACTTTCATGCAAATTTTCTGGGAGTTAAGAATCAAACTAGGGCCTGGGAATGTAACTCAGTTGGTCGAGTTCTTGCCTGGCCTGCATAAAGTCAAACCCAGAGCTCCACAGACTGGGTATTGTTTCTTATGCCTATGATCCCAGAACCCCAGAGAACAGAGGCAGAATTCAAAGGTTCTCCTTAGCTATTTAATGAGTTCACAGCTAGTCTTGGCTACATGAGACCCTGTCTCACAAAAAACTAAAGCACAAATAAATAAAACTATGGAAACTGAAAGTTGAGGTCCTAGAGAATTTAGGGGAGGCACTGCTTACTCACAGTGCAAGCCAGCACATCCATGTCTCAGCACATCCATTCTATCCATAGTTAGCCTGGACATCTCTAAATCACTCAGGGAAGAATGTGCAATACAGTAAACAACAGCCAGACTTGTGGCACCAGTCTTGGTTTCTTTACTGGATCCTGGGATCGATGCATCCTCTTAGATGGAAGATTCAGCATTGAGGTTATCAAAACCTGAGTCTCTCTTTCCTGACCTCAGGTGGACGTCTCAGTCAGTGGGAGTAGCTTAGAACTCATCTATTGTACCACAGTTGCTAGGCACTGAGAACAGGAAGTGATGGGCTCTGCGGAGCTCCAGCAGTTATTACACAATGTTGAGAATTGTCTTTGCACCTCTGGGTGAGGTCTGTGACCTCACCAGTTCGAGTCCCTCTATCAGTGTACTGCTGGCTTGGGAGCATCAGGCAATCCGGCAAGGTGTCCCAAGCATTTGTGCATTAAAGCAGATGCAACAGGTCCGGGCAGAGGGAGATCTGGCTTTTTAAGTGGTTGGTGTTAAAAGTAATGACAAGGTAGAGGGAATCTGAGATGTAAGAGGGGACCTGCAATCCACACTAGCTATGTCCCACCCATGTTTCTCTGAGATCCTGTGAGTGACGCAGAGATGTGTGTAGCAATGAGGACCTGTCACACCACGTCAAAAGAAATGTCACTGCACCTCAAAGCAGAGGAAAATGCACATGGGACATAATACACATACCAAGACTGGCATTAAGTCAAAGCTATTAGAAGAGGCTTGGCAGAGAGGGCTGGTCCAGACGCTGTCAGTCTCTCTGGGTTCCCAGCCAGGCAAGTTACAGGAGGAATTCATGTCATGGTGTGGACAATTCCTCTGTTGGTCTCAGAGCGACTGCCAAGCTGTCTCTGGTTCATGACTGCTGGGAGAAATTTCCTTTTCAAATACGAGCTTCAAATGCAGATGCTCCCTGATTGGCTGGAGAAGGAGAAAGGGTCAGAGATGAAGACGTGCAGACAGGGGACGTGAAAGACAAAGAAGCAGTGGGGAGATCTGATGGAGGAAATGAACAAACTTTCAGTGGCATGGAAAGCCATCGCTGCAGGTGTCAGATAAGCCACCTGTCACACGTCGTTTCTTACTGGACCCCTATGGGTTATGACGGGTTTACACTGGATACAAAGCCAAGCACCCAAACTGAATTTTCACTTTTATTTCTTGAAACACAACACTGGCTGGCTTAACCCAGATAAAGGTAGAGCCCCTTCATCATTGGATATTGAGTGTTTTTATTGCCAGTGTTACCCTTAAGTGTTTTCTTGTCGATGTGCCCTTTAAAACTAGCTCTGCGGAAAAGCCTAAGTGAGTGAAGCTACTGGGCAGGTCTGGGGTCAGCCATCTTGTGGCTATATGATTATTCCTCTATAGAATGCCACATAGGCACAGGATAAATCTGCATCCTGCCTGCCAGGTAAATACCATGTTTCAACTTTTTTGAAAGATATTTATAAATTTTTAGCAGATAACACTACTAAACTATGTTACCCTTTTTTACTTTTTGAACTAACACTTTTTCATTATTTATTGTTTCTTCCTTTCAAACAAAAACCTGGGGGTCCAGAGAGGTAGCTTGGTGGTTAAGAGTGTATATCCCTCTCGCAGAGGACTGGAGTTAAGTTTCTAAATCCCAAGTTAGGCAGCTCACAAAGTCTGTAACCCTGCTTCAGGGGATCTGATGCTCTCTTCAGGCCTCCATAGGCACCTGCACTCATGTGCACATACCCACATACAGATAGACACACATGCACATAACTAAAACCAAAGTTTTTTTTTTTTAAAAAGAACTCTATTGCTTTTATGGTTCAGAACTATCCATCTAGCATCTGTCTGTCAGTTTATCTGAGTACCCTTAGGGATAGACAGAGGCAGAGAGACAAAGAGAGAGAAGTCAACTTACCAACCACAGACATAGTGTGCTGGATTATATTAGCTTTTGCATAACATAGCTGCTTCATGTTTAATTTATGTTTCATTTATGACTTCATTCCCATCATCACATAACTTTAAAGGATTATTTCAACCAAATGTAAATAATGGGCAGGTTTTGTTAGACTTTAAATACTAATGTATTAGGAATGTCTATATGGCCACTGCCATATTTTCTTTAGTGAGACATTCCTGGCCATGAAATAGTTGGATCAGAAGGAGCTTGGGAATTAATTTCTAATGCTGTCCTGGTTTTAGGTCTGTTGCTGTGATAAAATGTCCTGACAAAAATCAGCTTCGGAAAGGAAGGACTTTTTGGCCCCTGTGCTATGCCGAATTTAGCAATGTGGGAAAGTCAAGACAAGAATCTCAAACCGCTGATCACATCATGTACACTATTAGGAGCAGAGAGAACATAATGCATGCAGGGTTGCTTACGTTTATCTACCTATGGAGTGGTGCCACCCACAATGGGCTTGTTCTTCCTGCATCAAGTCACTAAGGTGACCGGCACAGACATGATCACAATCCAACTCAGGATAAAACAATCCCTCACTGATACTGCTCCTAAGTGATCCTAGGTTGTGTCACATTGACAAATTTTAACCATCACACCCTTCTAATGGCAAATGAACCAATGGAGAGAACTTCCAATTTTGAATATCCACTGATAGTAATGAAGCCGCATGTCTTGTTTGTTTCTGAAATTTCCTCCCTGTAACAAAGGGGCAAATGCTCAAAGAGAGCAGAAAATTGCAATAGGCAATACACACACTTCACTAGTTTCTAATTTATTTCCCATGGTCCCTCTGATGGCATTGCTATTTGGCATTGTCCAGGAGAAGATGGGGCAATCTCATGGTGATACAGTAAAGTACAAACGTCTAGCATGGATTGAAAGGCTCTTTTTGAGAAAACAAAACAAAACAAAACAAAACATGACATTAGCGAGCATTCTGCAGGCCAGGTCTCTGCCTCAGATATTTCTTTTCAACAACTTTCCCAGGGCCATGATCCAGGTGTCTGGAGGGTTGTGCTTTTGTCTTTGGGCTCCAGCAAATCATTAATTCCAACTCTATTCAGGTTGTTGGACAAATTCAGCCATGTGTAGAACATGTGTAGAGCATGGGTAGCTCTGGGCATCCTTCATTTCCTCACTGACTTAGCCAGGATCTGTTCTAGGATCCCAGAGGCTGCCACATTGCTTGGCTCATGGCTCACCGTTTCTGTGTACCAAGTCAAAGCCACGTGATGTCTTGTCACCTGGAGCTCTCTTTCTTCTCACCTCCTCTGTGCTCTTCAACCCTGCATGTCTGGCCTCTCGCTCTGCCTCATGAGGTTCATGTGATTACAAGGGACCCAAATGGATAATTGAGATTGTGCTATCTAAATCCATGGGTGGGAGGCTGATATTCATCTGAACCATCCATTGGGAGCATTGCCGTGTGTCTCTGGAACACTTTTTAAAAAGGATGTAAGCACTAAATATCACCGGCTATTTTGTAATTCCAAAAAAAAAAAAAAAATTAGATCAGGGCCAAGGAGATGGTTCAGTGGGTAAACACTCTTTACTATACAAGCCTGATGAGTTGAGTCCAAGTCCTGAAGCCACATAACAAGACAGGTGTGGTGGCACACATTTGCAATCCTAGCGCTCTTTTGGCGAGATGGAAAATGGTGACAGTCGAGACATCAGGAAGCCTCCAGGCCAACTATGAATGATGCAAAATGGAGAAACTGTAGGGTAGACCCTGTCTCAGCAATGCAGAAAGAGAAAACAGACTCCCAAATGTGGTCCTCCAACCTCCACAATGTGCCGAGGAGTGGGCATATGCCCTCTCACCCATCTGTCTCTCCCTTTCCTCACTCTCTGTGTCTCCCTGCATCACACATGTTACTAATAAATACTATTGCTAAATCCAAACCTAGCTGACTCTGTGTTCAATGGAGATGAGATACCCTGTGTCTTCTGAGCATTTTTCTGCAAATGGTTTAGAAAAACAAAATTAGGAAACCTATTTTTATTCTTGCCATTAAAAAACCAAGTAAGTATTGAACTCCTATCATGCGTAAAACTCTGTTCTAGGGACTAAAGAAATTTGAGAAAAACTCTTATCACATAAATGTTATATTAATGTGGGGATAAAAACATGGGTACCAAGAATAAAGCATAAATGAATATATTTGTATTACACAGGGCCAAGCATATTATAAGTCAGAAAAAAAAATCTGACGATAGGAGCTATAGTTTTAAATAAAAGGGGCCACAGAGAACTCATTTGAACAGAAAACTGAGAGAGAGGAGGGATGAACACATCTCGGAGAAGGAAATGCAAGTTAAGTCCCCTTGTGTTTTAACAGGTAGCCACTCAGTATTCAGCTGTTAGCAGCCATGGGGCTTCTAAATGGAGGTGAGGAATACTGTGGAAATCATAGGGCAATGCCATCAGAAGAAGTTTCTTGTGAGATGAGGAAATAAGCCCTCGTTTATACTCATAGACATGTGTATGCAAACGGAGTCCACGTTCTCTGAGAAGTGACAAGAAAAGTTTTCCATGTTTCTGTTCTCTTCACACATCTATACAATAATCCGTTCCTCCTGTAGCTTCCAGGGGCACTTGTGTCCCAGGGTTGCAGGGTGTGACAACTAAGTAGCAAGGAAGCAAACACTAGTAGCTTCCTGTTTCCCTTGGGTTGGAAGCAGACTCCCCCACTCTGTCACAGGAATGGGCAGCTTCCTGGTAGATGTCATCGTTTGGGTTTGGATCTGTTTCACTGTGGAAAAGGTGAGGTGGAATAGGAAGACAGAGCCACAGAAGAAGACACAATCTGAACTTAGTGGAATTTGCAATTTCCATATTTGAAAAATATGTGGGCCTGGGGAGCCAATAAAGAGATTCCTGAAAGAGCCCCCAAATACGGTGTTGTAGAAAGAATTCCCTGTCTGCATTTGTACCCCCAAGTGAGCTAGCTATTGACTAACACTGTGATTCCACAGAACTCTTTCCTTATTTTCTCTGTTGGGAGTCCAAGGTTTGTGCAGAGTTCTTTTGGTCTATAATCAGGCCACTGAGTGTATGATGTTATGGTGGGCAACTAGGAAGGCAATTCACCCACTTACAAATATCATTTGGTTAAAGCTTACTATGACATGTATACAAGATGCAAGAGGCCTAAGCTATTTTATGAGGCCTGGAAACCTACTGCTCTACTGGGAGATACAGAGTCATTTGAGTAGCCTTGTGTCCATTTTTGTCAAAATTGATCAATAGCAGGTTGCAGTGTTAGGCTGGGTTAGTTTCCACGTTCTCTGTTCCTCCATATATAGCTTGCACACAAATCTCTCTCTCTCTCTCTCTCTCTCTCTCTCTCTCTCTCTCTCTCTCTCTCTCTCCCTCTCTCTTTTAATTTTTATTGACTCTCTGTGGATTCTACATTATGCATTCCAATCCCACATATCCTCCTGTCCCCTCATTTCTACCCTCTGCCCTTGTGACTCCTCCTGAAAACAAAACAAGATTTAAAAGTATTGCCAAAAAAACCAAACCAAACCAAATCCAAAGAAACAGAAAAGAAGAAAAATCCTCAGCGTGGACACTGTAGTGTGGCTCAGTGAGTCACAGAGTATGCTCCTTAGTCCATACATTTTTAGTAAGTGTTCATTGCATTGGATCGTTGGTCTGCATTGAAAACTCTGACTTTTACTACTCAGTGGATACCGGGTCCTAGCTGGGCCTCCTCCTGGATGTCCTATTGTTGTCGTGTGTCATGGAGACCCTTCACACAGCACTGTTTCTGTTCACCGAAATGTGAACAGAAGTCACAGCATGTCACAATGTCTAAACTGAAAGCCGAGCCTCTGGAAGCTTTTGCAAGTCACAAGTAATCAATTTGAATAACCTAGAGGCTGTGGGTTCCCACATGTGTGTGCACTCCCTCTTTATCAAGGTCTCCTAGGTGACAGGAGTGTACCACAGTCTGCTATCCATGGGCGATAAGATGTAAAGTTATAGTACAATTAGGGAACAGATGGTGACGTGAAATACAGCATGTCATCACCTTTAAGGTTTTAGCGGGCTATCATTAATAAGTCTCAGTGTGATTTATGTAAAGATAATGAAATAGCATTGGCTGCTAAGATCATATCATTTCATCTCTTCGAAATTCATTTTCCCCCATGAAATGGGATATGTAAGAAAGACATTTTATGATTCTTTTCAATCCTTTCATATTTGATGAGCTCAAAGACTAATTCTTTCATATAATGCTCTCTCTCTCTCTCTCTCTCTCTCTCTCTCTCTCTTCATCTGGTCCATTTTATTTCCATCACTTCTACTTTATAGGTGCTCATCTTTAATTTGCAATCTCTAAAACTTAATTCCAAGTTTAGATCACCAAGTGAAGGAATTGGTATTTATAGCAATTCTTATTATCTAAAGAGACTCATATTAGATAGACTGTAATCAAATTGTGGCTTGTATGAATTTCTTAATTGAAAAATTATATATACATGGATTAAAGAGGGAAAAGGAGCTACAATGAAAAATAACATAGAAATACCACATTTCACACTTGTTACAATGTGTAGGATACAAAGATCAGGTGACCAGTGATGATCTGTGATCATGACGTGGTTAGCTCTCTGAAGCTGTAGTTGGATATCAACTCTCTGTGTATGGTTTGTGGTAGGCTTTGCTATTTTTGTTGGTTTTGTATGTTTGTTTTTGCTTTTTATGAGAGAGGCTCTCACAGTGTAGGCCCAATGCATTTAAACTCGTGATCTTCCTGGTTCTGCATCCCAAGTTGTGGAATTATAAAAATAAGCCACCATGACCACCTTGGGGGTCATTGTTGATACCAGTATCTCTCAGGTCAGCTAGGAAAGCTGATACCAACTTTAGACACCCAGAGTCACATTAGGTCTTTACCATAAATGTAGTGTCTGAGGCAGAAGACTGCTCTCTGGTGTATCTCACAGTGAACCATCATTAAAGTACAAAATAATGGTCCCTCCTCCTTCAGATGGTGTTGGGAGGTACAATTTCAGCGCACAGGTGCCACTCATCCTTTAACACTGTGCATTCAAAGCTCTTTATTAATTGAATTTCCAAGTTTTATCCTCACAGTATTTTATAGTAAGTGTTCCTAGTTATTATGAATACTTTTCTTTGTGTGTATGTGCATGCTTGTATGTGCCTATGTGCCTGTGTGAATGTGTGCTTGTGTGTCCATGTGTGCATCCTTGTGTGTGTGTGTATGTAGGCTAGTGTTCTTGGGGGTTGTTCTCAGCCATAATCCCCCTTGTTCTTTTGAGACAGGGTGTCTCATTTGAACCTGGGGTCTCTGAATAGGCTAGGCTGGCTGATCAGGGAGCCCCAGGGGTCTTCCTGCCGATGATTCCCTAGTGCAGGAATTATAAACACAAATACACCTCCATTCCTGTATTTCTTTTACTGCTGTTGATTCTAACATCAAACTTGCCCCACTATTTCCAGCTCTAGTGCCAATTGTGAATGAGGCCAGTCTTAAATTACACATGAGGTCCTGGGTGCAATAATATATAGTCTTTTCTCTGGCTAGCCTTTAAATGAGATATTTGCTACTGAGCTTCAACAAGATGATGAGTTCAGCAAATTAACAATCAGAAAGTCAGAGTGCATTCCACGCAAATGGCAAACCCGAAACAAAAATTGTGGAGAGAGCCAATCGAGGCTGCCAAGAGAAGGCACCAGGCTTTCTTCCTCAGACCTCACAAATGCGCATAAAAGCGGCACCTACCCTTTAAAAGACTTGACATTTTCCCAGGTTGTAAGTAATTCAGTTAATAAAGCTGTAGGGAAATTGAACTTGTCAGTATGTTAAACATAATAACGATGGGGGGTGATGAATGCTGCCTGTGTGTGCATGGGTGTGGGGCCATCCACTGCAGCACTGGCGACCAGCCGGGAGCCTCATTCCTGAAGAAAACTCCCTTCCTCCGCAGCCGTCAGCAGCCAGTAGCTCCTAAGACAGGTCCTCCCCCACACATGCTGGAATTCTGGCTGAACTATTATTTTTTAAAAATGGGGGGAAACCTTGCAACCTGTTAAGACCCATGCATCTGCGCAACAGATGAATGCACACACGCACAGCCCGATACGTTCTTTTCTGTGATAATCTTCTGTTTGGAGCCTCTCATAATGAAAGATGTTGAGAAACAAAATGAAATTTCCTTAGCTGTGATGTGTGTGCAGAGCTTCGCGTTGGGACTTGAGCACAGTCAATTTCCTGGCCCTGTCACTTCCCCTGAATTACCGGCTTCCTGTTAGCATCCCACATTTGTTAGCCACCAGGAAGCACTGCAGTTTGTAATTACAGTGTTGACGGAGGATGTCAAGTGCAATGTGTGGAATGAGAAAGACTTCAGAAGGCTCCCGCGTGCATCCTTTGAGAAGGCCGGTGTGCTAGTGTAATCGGAAGCTCCTCCAATATGGGGAATTGAACAGAAATTTCTGTAGCCATCACCGTGGTTGTTAATGTGACGGCAAACTTGGTGGTGCATGATGGCATCCCAGGCAACAGCTTGAGAGAGAGAGGAGTGGATGCAGAAAGAGAGAGAAGGAGAGAGAGAGACAAAGAGACAGAGAAAGAGAGAAGAAAAGATAAGAGATCCTCACAGTCAATGTACTGAGATAAAAAGAATTCAGCAAAGCATTTTCTAGGAAAATCATGACTTCAAAAATCAAGTATTTAACCAAAATGTGGGGATAACCTAAGTACATTGAGAGGTGAGTGTGCAAATGTGGTGTGTGTGTGTGTGTGCACACTCAGTAGAATACTATTCCACCTTAAACAAGAAGGAAATACTGCAACACATAACAATATACAGCAATGTTAAGAAACTGTGATGAAATAAACTGACCACAGATGTGATTTCACGCACAGTAGCTATGGAATTATAGCCGAGAGGAGCATGTGGCCACCAGGGTCCAGTACCAGTAAGAAATGGGAAGGTACTGAATTGACAAGGATAAAGTTTTAAGTTAAAACAAGATGATCAAGTTCTGGAGACCCCTGTACCACAGTGTAGCAATGGCCATTGATAATGGACTTCGGGAAAGGACTGGGGAGACAGTCACAGTCGCCCTACAGAACCGGGCCCTGAGTTTGTTGCCTAGAACTCATGCAAAGGAAACAGGCAAGATGATATGTGTTTGTAATCTCAACCCCAGGGAGGTAAAAAAGGCGGGTCCCCTGGGGCTCACCAGCCAGCCAGCCTGGCTTCCTGGATGAGTTCTGTATCAGTGACAGGTTCCGTCTGCAAAGAAATGGTGGCCAGTGTCTAGGAATCCAGCCATTGGTCTCTAGGCTTTGCACACAGATGTCTACACATGCAAGTGAACTCCAGCACACACATATGTGAACCTGCACATGAGCACACGCACATACACACAGTTAATTAACACTCTGTTGAGTGGAAAATTTCATGTTAAGCGTTACTAACCACGCTGCAATTAAATTTCTAGGGGGTGAAGAACAATCAGTCTATTGCCTGCTCCAGCCTCCCACCACGGAGCTAAACCATTGCAAAGAAGTTTAGAAACACAGGCAGAGAAGCAGCAAGTGAAAATTTGACTTTTTGGCATGAGGAAAGCAGTTGGAACTGACAGTTTTGCTTCTAATGTAAGATAACACTTGAGGGACACAAATTATCTGCAACAGAAATATGGATGTGTGCACCATTAAGCCTGCTTTGTTTTGACCTCTCCTGACAAAATAAACAGCCCTGTTGTGAATAAGCCCTTACCAGATGGAGACGGAAAATGCATTAAAGTGAACAAGTCGCAGTAAAAATTACAAATGGAAGCTGGGAGGTACTTAACATTCAGAGTTTGAAAACAGAGGTGTTCAACTGTTCTCACCCCTACCCATCACCCCATCTTCACATTGCCCCTCCCAGTCACCCCATCTTCACATTGCGCCTCCCAGTCACCCCATCTTCACACTGCTCCCTCTCCCAGTCTCTATTCATTTACCCCTGCTTATAAATGAATGAAATACCATTTGATTTTATTTTCCACTAATTGCCCCCTATTTTATATTTACTTATCTGATTGACTTATCCACACTTCCTAGCTTCCGGGTCTCTAAGACAATGACACTGTATGCTGAAGGCTCACAGCTCGCCCAAGTTATAGCCTCTGATTCTGGCTATTTAGCCCCACACAGATGTTTTGTTTGTGCCCAGATACATTGTAGTTAAATACCTTAACTAGGCTCAGGTATTCTTAATCTAAATAGAAATTCTTCTATACATCAGTGTCTGCCTATTATAATTTTACATCTTAACTATTGGTTTTTATCTACCAGACAGCCTTCTCCTACATCAGGTAATAACAGTTCAATTATTACTTTTTCATTAAGGATACATCCTCTTCTTATTCTTGTGGTTTGGGAGGTAAGAGAGGTCCCTAAAGTAAGGTTCAGTTTACATCTTTGCTTTATTATGGCAGACCGTTTAACCAGATGTGACCTAGCCCAGGTGATCCTGGTTTCATTTGCTGCTGTAACAAAATATCCTAACAAAAAGGGACTCAGGGAAGAAAGGATTTTTGGGGTCCAGGTTTCAGGCCATTATTGTGGAGAAGGTCAAGGTTGGAACTCAAAATATCAAATCAACAGCCAATAGGTGACAGCCAGCTCTAAGCTAGCTCTCTCCACCTGGTTGGTAGACAGCGCCTCCCATAAAGAGCTGTGCCTTCCTGTATCAATGAACAACTAAGACAATCTCCCACAGATATTTTCTTAGGCCAACTTGGCCTAGATAATTCCTCATTAAGACTCTACCCGCTGCACAGCTGAGGTGTAGCACTCTCTCTCCTTAGTGCTTCAGCCTGTGAGGGGCAGGACCAGTTTTCCTTAGCTCAGCCAGTGAGGGGGCGGGGTCAACTCTGTACAGCCCTGTCCTCTCCGAGAGATCTGTGGTATCAAGAGCTGTAGACTTTATAGACCATGGCTGCAGCAGAATCACGAAACCCAGATATGGGCCCCAGCAACAGCCCAGCCCAGACATCACCACCCACCTCTACCCACCTCTGCCTGCTTCTCGTTGTCTTCACCTCTTCAGATATGCCTCTGGCCAAGGGACGCGAACCATTATCCCCCTCTGTCTCTGTTTTTCTGTCTGTCTGTCTCTCTCCATACCTCAGCATGCTTTTGTTCACCGTAACAGTCTGCCTGGCGGTCCGTATGAGTCTTCTTTGAGTCTTCTTGTCCTGCTCAGTCCTTCATGGGCTGGGCAGAACCCTGCTCCTAAGAACCATAATGGTGCCCAACTGCCTGGTGTCAGAGGTGCCGGGCAGGCTCCTGTGCAATTCTTCCTGCCCCAAGTCTAGAGACCTGGAGTAAAGCTACACTTGTCCTCCGGGGTCTGCCAGGCCTATGGCTTTATATATATATATTTTAATTTTTTTTATTTATTATGTGTACAGTATTCTGCTTGCAGCACCAGAAGAGGGCCCCAAATCTCACTACAAATGGTTTGGAGTCCCCATGCGGTTGCTGGGAATTGAACTCAGAACCTTTGGAAGAGCAGTCAGTGCTCTTAACCTCTGAGCCATCCCTCCAGCCCCGGCTTTTTATATTTTATTTGGCTCCTCTATGCCTTAGTTTACTCATACATAAAGTGGGAATATTGACCAATTATTCTGAAGATAAAATGAGTCATAGTATATAACATGATCAGCATGCCACTAATAAGCACATGGGTGTGTTTCTGAATTGTTATAATTCTATAATTCACTTATAATCAAAAACTTAGGAGCCATCTCTAGTTTTTGAAAAATGGGTGGCTTTTTTAGCCAATACTTTAAATTGTTTTAAAATTATTTTTTAAGATTTAATTGGAAAATAATTTGATTTCTCTTTAAAAAGCCTTTTAATAACCTATAAAATATTAATGCGGCTTTTTATTTATTTGATTGTGTTATGAAGAGCTGCAGGCTCAGGAAGTTTCACTCAGAGCCTGTCTGCATGAGCTTGTGCAAACACACACACATATACATACACACACACACATACACACTCACAGTGAATGTCATTAGGTCAACCCCCTTTGAATTATAAGTACTTACACAAAAGATACACACAGAGTTGGACTCCAGACTTAATTTGCCTTTGGATTTTTCCACTAATGGCTCCAAATCCTTTCATGAAGAATGCATACTGAGCTGAGTCACACACATTTGTGTTAGGGGATAATTAGATTCATAAATAATAACTCAAGTAGTGATGGATTGTGAATTAATGTGTAGCATAAGCACACAGGAATGAAGCTGTCCTCTGAGAAGTGAGAATGCCGGGATGGGTTGCTATTAGGATGCGATCTTCCAGGACCCACCCAAAATGTAAGTAAGTAGTATGGAATACTTTAAAAATGAGTTACTGGGGAAAATTGTGCTGAGCCTTCTAAAAAAAAGAAAGTCCTCAAAAATAATCTACAGAAGACTGGGGAAGGGCTGAGTCCTGCAAGCAGAGGACCCGAGTTTGTTCCCAGAACTCCCATAAGAAGCCAGGCCCTTGTGGAGCGGGTTCTCTCCTCCTACCCTTATGTGGGTTCTAGGGCTGGAAGGGCAGGCTTCCTTTACTCACTGCCCCAGTCCACATAGGGCATCGCTGAAGGGACTCAGCGGGCTGTGTTCAGATGTTTGTTTGTTCATGTGTGTATTTGGCAACAATGGTTAAAGAAGAGGAGGCTGTGAATTGAGAAAGACTTGGGAAGGTAGAAGAAAGGAAAGGAAGGGCAGAATGGTTGCGTTATGTTTTAATCAAATAAAAATAAGTTAAGTGATCTCAGGGCAGGGAGCCAGTTTTAGTAATCTGTATTTATAATCTCAGCCTTTGAGGCAGAGACAGGCAGATAAATCCCCAGGTTTTACTGGGAAGCCAGTCTAGTCTGTGTGGTGAGTTCTAGATCAATAGGGAATCCTGTCTCAGAAAAACAAAATGAAAAAAGGACACCTGAGTAGTGCACTCCAGGCATGCACACACACACACACACACACACACACACACACACACACAGAGGGGGTGATTCTGTAACTATAGATGGTTGGAAATAGTTTTGCACACATAGTGTTCTCTGATGATATTCGCTCCACTGTCTTCTGTTGCCCCCTCCCACTACCACCGAACCTCTTCCCAATAGTTTTCTGAGTATGCCTGTGATACAGACAGCCTCAGGACTGAAGAGACTTGCCTAGGATATGGACAGCCCAGGACTGAAGGGAGACTTGGCCGAGATATGGACAACCCACGACTGAAATGTCTTGCATGCAGGATGTTGCCATCCATGGGGGGGGGATGTGCCATCCTGAGCCTTAGAGGCAGTGGTGGGGACACTTCATTTTGAACAGTCGTTGGTTTTCACCATGGTAACTCTGCTTGGGTTTTGAGGACTGGAAGTACAGACTGAAAACCAGTCTCGGGCCTCCTGCCAGCCCTGAGCAGGAGCGGTGGGTGACCTTCTGGAGTGTGCTCAAAGGGAATGAGAAGTCAATGCTCAGCTTCTAGAGGGCTGCGATCAGTTAACATTGAGGGTAGGATGGATATTTCCATTCTCCAGGGCTGTTGGCTCACTCAGCCTGTAGTTACATGTGGGAAAGAGGAAGAGTTCCTTTACTCAGTTCTGCAGTAACACTCACCGGGTTATTCTGGGTGCATTTTGTCTATCATTTGTACAACTGGAATGGGTTTTCAGTAGATTGTATGTGTGTGTCTGTCTGTTTTACATTTGAGTGTAGTGCACATATGTTTATTACCTTTGTGCATAGTGTGTGTGTGTGTGTGTGTGTGTGTGTGTGTGCACCTGTGTTTGTTGTGTGGAAGACAGAGGTCAAGGTCAACATCCATTATTTTCCTTAATCACTCTCCACCTCAGTTTTTTGAAGCAGGGTCTCTCCCTGAACCTAGAGATCACCAATCAGCTTGAGTGGGTGACCAGCAGAACCAATGTCCCCCCTACTTCCACCTCTGTGCACTGGGATTAAGGCATGCAGTCCCATGCCCTGGTTTTTGTGTGGGATGTGGGGATCCAACTCAGGCCCTCCTCTCATCCAGCAAGCTCTTTACCTACCAATGTATCTTCCTAGCCCCATTAAATTAGTCTACTGAAAACACCATGACCTATTCTGACCAGGATACAGTCTTAGTGCCGGGGCATGTGTTTAATCCTCTTTCCCATTAAGGTTCCTGCTGTACGATAAACACTCCATAATATCTTATTAATACTATATTTATTATTAGTTATGGAGAACTTACTATGTACTAGGCACTGTTCAATAATAAACAAAAGAGAAGTCTTAACATAGGATGGATGCGTATCGGATATAAAGACATGTGTTCAGTAAATCTTATGAGGTCAGGTTACTAAGAAATGACAGAAAGAAGAAATGACAATGGTGGAACCTAGAGGGAAGATCAGCTTGGGAGAAAGACTTCCTGAGAAGCAGCTTGTAAGTTGAAATTGGAGTATGGGTAAAAAATTGCCGGCTAAAGATTGGGCCTTTGGAAGAGCCTTTCAAACACATGGCACTGTATATGCAAAGAAAGATCAGTGAGAAGAGAAAATTTGGCATAAAGTAAGCACTGGCTAGGTCAGAATACAGTGAGAGAAAGAAGGATGCCATAAGGCCATGGGCAGGTGGATAAAGACGGGGTTGGCTGAACTTGGATGCCACACTACAGTTACGGATTGACCTTGAGGAGACATAAGCGTCCAGCCAAGGGCTGGAAGTGGGCTGTGCTGTACGCACTTTGATTGGGGTGCTGGGGGAGCATATTGTTTAGTGCCTGCCTCTTCAGACAAAGCATGAACTCCCCAGTTTGTGAGGAGTTCCTCTGGGCTCTGATTGATGACAACAGAGAGGAGCTGAGCTACAGGATCCTAGCCCTTCCCTACTGTTCCAGATTACCTGGCTACTGGCAAGAGTGCCTCTTGCTGTCGCTGGTCCCTGCCTTCCTTTGAATGACCCCAGGTAACGCATTCTCTAGTTTCCTTTTTTTCTACGGAAAAATGTCATTAACAAGGGAGTCTTATTTTCTGTTCTTCAGGGAGATACAGTAGTGATGAATAGGGAGAAAATTGCCTCATTTGGTTAAAATCCCATGAAGCCACCTTCACTAAAGTAGAAACTGTCACCTCTGTAAACTCCCAAGACTTGCTTGAAGTCAAGGTTGACCTAAATAGTAGGGTCACCAGATCTGAGAGAATATTTGCACATGTTAAAAATTGTCCCTCCTGTTGTGTATTTTAGCATGATTTTCTCCATAGAGGCTGGGCTGTACCCTGTGACCTTCTGCAGGCCTCTGCCAGTGGGTACCACATGGGACATCTTAGAACTCCCAGCAGAGCTGTTTTGATATGAAGTGGGAAAATGACTTCCAAGCCTAAAACCCTGGACAGGGTTTGGCCTATGTTTCATCAAGGCGCTTAATAACATTGGTAGATTTTTTTAAATGAGCATTGTGTTAATTGAATCAGCAAGAAGCTGTTGTGATGCTAAATTGCAATCATTTGTCTTTGATCAAGACACAGACTTTCTCAAGTCAGTTGATTAGAGAATAGGACTTCTGTTGTTCACATCGCCAGCAACAAGAAAAAAAAATCCATTTTTCCCAACCCAGTAATGTTTAAATACATCTTAATTGTCCTGATTACTCTGAGAGTTTTATTCTTGAGATTTGGCTCCATTTAGAGGGCTGAGTACTTCTTGAGAACATTTCTGGCTGAATACAGCCAGCCTCAATCAATGGGCTTTGATGTCTCATTAACTAGTAGTTTTCTCTGTCTCTTGACCTAAAAAAGTAGTGCAGTTGCGTTATAAAATGGTCTGAAAACTCAGCAGGTCACCTCTTGAAAATGAAGAGCCCTCTCACCTTGGGACCTCCTGCTTTGCCATGGTCAGTGAGGGTAGCTCTTTGACTCCTTCCAGAAATTTCTCTGTGTGACCAATTCTGATGTTTGTCTATGCTCTGTTTCAAGGAGGGTGCCATCAATGCTTCCTCACACCACAGAAATAATTACCAGCTCCTTTAGGCTCCTTTGGTAAGGGAACAAAGCCCATACAGAGACACACAAACCTATACAATTTGAAAACAGCAAAAATAAATATTTTTAAACAAGGTCTTCCATCCTTTGCTTTGTTCAGGCTTACAATCGCCATAGGTGTGTGGGGTCCCCTTTCCCCCCATGACCTCCATTGGCCACTTGGCCATGAGTACAAAAGAGGCAGAAGTGGCAAGCAGGGCTTTGTCAGGCCTGTGAGTATGACAGAAGTAGCCTTCCAGGAGATGATTCAGTGAGTCAGCTCAACTTCATTCCAGAGTGAGGGGAGATGTACAATACAGCATGGGGACATTAGATGGCGCATCGCCTAATTCGCATTTGCAGTACACTCCTATCATAAGGCTGGAGTACAATGTCTAGTTAGCCTACCTGGTAACACGGCCCTATCACATAGCTAGAGCACAACACCTAACTACCATATGTGGCAGCAGGGGCAGAACATCTGTAGGGAAGTATGCCAAAGGTCTCCACTAAGATAAGTCAGGCATCCTGGCTCCAGGGCAGTCTCCAGGTAAGCGAAGGCAGAGAGCAGGAAGCCCTCCCTCACTGGTAGGGAGCAGGGAGGTAAGAGTCCCCTATATTGTCTCAAGCTCTGAGAGAGCTGTCCTGACATGGTAGATTGCAACTTCTGGCCAATAGGGCCTCTCAACAGATGTTTCTGTGTCTGAAATCTTTAAAGTACTTTTAGCTGGGTATCATACCCTCTTATGCAATGGACCCAAAGCCCAGCGCCTTTTGTCTTTATCACCTCCTTCTTCCATATGACAGAAGGCTTTGTGATGAGCAACATGAAATGAAGCAAGTGAAATGGCCAGATGTGTGCAGAAAGATCGTACTGTGTTTTATGCATGACCGTGTCAACCGAAATGCAAACGTATAGTCATGAGAAATAAGTCGGTAATAGTATTTTCAGTCTTATTTTGATTGTGGGGACAGGGATTCACTATGCTTCCATATGTCCACATCTCCCTATAGCCCAGGCTGGCCACAAATTCCCACTTCTCCTGCCCTAGCCTTCTCCGGTGCTGCATTAGCAGGCATGTGCCACCGTGCCCTGCTCATAGTAATCATTTTTAATTACATGAGTGTGTGTTTTACAAGGGGATTTATCCCTTCGTGTCTTCCTACATAACAAGTAACTCCGGGGCTTCTGTTCCTGAAGCAAGTCATAAATATTTTAAACACGAAAGCTCCAGCGGTCAGATAAAAGGGCAGACTTACAGCATCCCCGTGGTCTTTCATGTAACTGTAATCTCCGGGCGCGTGGTGTTTATGACAACGCTACTGTCTCATTGTAAAAGTTCATCATCTCACGGGAACTGGGAAGATAAGGTATGCCCAGAGCAACTCTGAAGGGCTCCACATATTCTAGAACTTACTCTTGGGATAAATGCTTGTGGCTGATTCTGCAGGTGTGTGTGGCCAATTTATAAGCCTTCTCTGGTTAATGTTGAGGGAGAGAGGCACTTCCTAAATACCAGGAAACAGGGTTGACATAAACACATCAAACCATACAGGTAACACAGTTGACATGAACACATAATACCCTGCAGTTAACAGGGTTGACATGCATATATCATACCCTCAGGTAACACAGTTGACATGAACATTTCACGCCTGTGAGATAAAGAACACTGGTAACCACAGTAATTAATGACAACTAAGATGAGCATCTCTGTCTCAGGGGAGGACTGTTTTTATGACTAATATAGTTTATCAGTGTGTAGGTATGTTCAACATGCAGGGCAGACTTCTATGACTCTACCCTTGGTTCTGCACTCAAGGATCCCACAGAAAGAAGTGTCCCATGAGACCAGTGATTGTTCAAAGCTTGTTTGTAATGCTTGAACTCCCAATGAAGTATTCAGAGCCATAGTCTAGAGACAGGCTGGATCTCAGGTCCTTCGCTATCAGTATGCTGAGCTTTGTTATTTATTTAATTAATTAACATTTATTTATTTATTTATTTATTTATTTATTTATTTTGAGGCAGGGTCTTCTGTAATCCAGGTAGGACTCGAACTCACTACGTAGCTGCCGATGTTGTTGAACCCAGGATCCTCTGGTCTCCAGCTTCCAAGTGCTGGGATTAGTTCACTGTACCACCTCAGTCAGCTTTTTCTGAGACTTTGAGTTATTGGAAGTCATTAACACTAGAGTTCACACAGATATCTGGCCACTCTTAAGTACCCTGATAGCTGCCGTATCGCCCATGAAGTTGACAGTGGCAGAAAAACACATCTCATGCATGTGAAATCTTCAAAATCAGCAGAGTAGTAGGGACAGAAAACTGACCGATAGTTCTTGGGAAAAGAAGTGGGAGGGGGAGAAGTGACTGCTCCTGGGAACAGGATTTTATTGGGGGGAGTGGGATTTGCAGACATGACCGACATTTAGGGTCTGACTATAGTCTCACCACTCTGCAATGCAATCACTGAGTGTATCTAAAACAGGTGACTTTTATACTGTGGGAGTTGGTGCTCGTTCACGCTGTTTAAACCGAGAAAAACGAGACAAGGAAGGAGACGGGATAATGGCCGTGCTACATTCTTGATGGCTAAAATTGCTGGTCTTTTAGTAGACATTTTTTTTTTTTGTAATGGAATTGATGATTTTTTTCAGTCTGCCTCCCCCCCCACTCTTGATTAACGCATGAACCAGAGGGCAAGTTCTAGTTGCTGTTGTTTAAATCATTAACAAAATGCTGTTTGCCTTATGATGCAGCTAAGAAGAAATTTAACACTTCTCATTAACGTCTCCAGAAAACACAGGGCGTTGAAATACAGCTAATGACAAGCTATTTGTTCCATGACTAATGGAGAAATAGTGATGTTTTCTTTTGGTGCCTCCCAGCCTGCCCCACTGACTGAGCTTGTGCCTTCTTCTTCTGAGGACAGATAGACAAAAAGGTGTGTCATCAGGATGGGCATGACATCAGAATTGTCAGTGGACCAGAGGACCTCCTGGTGTTCAGGCTATGACCTCAGCCCTCAGCAGCAATGTCAAATTCACCCTAGAGATGTACCTCCGTCACGGAACCTGGCAAGGAGGGCCCTTGAATTCTCTCTCTGTTTGTGTGTTTGTGTGTGTCAGGAGCAAGTTCTTCAATTTTTCCATTGTTGTCTGTCTACCTTTGCCTTCCCAGCTTGGGCTTCTTCTGGTCTCCCAGGCTCAGATGCCAGCTCTCTCACCCCAAAACCAGGTTATGAAGACAAGAACATTCAAAGTCAGGTCTGGGGAAATGGCTCAATAAATAATTCTATCACCAGAGGGGCAGAGATATGTACATCTCTGGGACTTGAGGGTTAGCTTTTCTAGAAGTATTTATGAGCTATTGAAACCCCATAGAAAACAATGACATAGAGAGGGGCTGAGGACGCTACCCAAAGACAACATCTGACTTCCACATTTATGTGTACACACAGGTACATGCAAATTCACACAGATTCATATACTCCAGAAAACCCTGAAGTTTTGCAAGGGGGATGATCAACTAATATTCCTATGTTGTGGGATGTCTTTCTCTCTTTATATTCCACCTTCTTTTTCATATTTCTATGTATACAGTTTACATACATATCTTTAAAATAACTGATTGAACATGGCAGTAAAGGGGGTGACATGCCGTGTCCATGGCATTAAACACAGTTCCTAGAGGAGTCGGTGAGCTCAATTCTGAATCTTTGAATTACAAAATCCTTTAAAGGGACACACTACTCTAAATCATGCTCATCTCAGTCGTAGAATCAGGAGAATTGTAATAACTAAAAATATTATTATTTTATAGCTGAGAGCTTTGGAGAGAGCTTGAACATGGCGGCTCTCTGTGGGTTTTATCACAGAAAACCGGGGAAGCAATGGCACAGGCCGGCTCTAGATTTAAGCCCCATGATACTGGCTCTGTGCCTGGCTCTCTGCTCCTCTCAGCTCTTGGCTCTCTTCGCTCTGACTGATTCCATTTCTCCAGGGCAGAGTCTGCTTCTAGAACATTGTTTGTTCTATGTTCTAGGCTTCACATGAAATGTCTTTGCCCGAATTAAGAAGCATCTTAGAAGGGACACTGAGGTCCACTTCCCAAAGCCTGAGAGATCAGAGCTCTGTATAGTAAATTTGTTGGCTGCCCCACAATTCCAAGGGTTGCTCAGGTGTGAAATACCTTGGAGAACAATGGTGTCTTTAGCCAGAAACAAGTCCCAAAGACAGAGGGAAAGCAAAACTAAACTTAAAAAGCAACTATTTAGCATCAGCTTCATGATGAGGTCAAGTCAAGAAACTTAGAAACTGCCCAAAGGCAAAACAAGATGACCTTTGAATTTTTGTGGCTCCAGAACCTGCATGCAGCCTTTGTTAGCCTGAAGAGGAAGATATCCGAGAACTCATTTATGCTCAACATTTGATGCTTCCTCATCCAAAAATAAATACAATGCATAGCACCAAATTGTTTTTTTACCTGAACATACTAACTCATGTCTAATAAATCTTAAAATTCTCTCTCTTTTCACACACACACACACACACATACACACACACACACATGCACACGCACATGTGCACACATGCACAAATAATTTCCAAATAAAAAGAGCTTGGTCAATGAATTTATTATTTAAGTAATAAAGTTCAATGCAATTCCTATATATTTATATATTATTAATTATGGCATTGTTTATGAGAAGAATATTGAAACTCGTTTTGTAATTTTTACTGGCATGTCTTCATTGAGCACAGTATTGAGTGCTATATGCGTAACTGCTTTAGTGTATAATGTACTTTTGATGTATTCACCTATTCCATTAATACTTTAGATTCCCTACCCCCTTTCCTGATTTCTGTAGCCTTCTCCCTTCCCTTAGTCTCCCTTCTACTTCCATTCCTTGTGTGCATAGGTGTGTACACATGCATATGTATGTATATGTGGGGTGTAGGTATATATATATATATATATATATATGTGTGTGTGTGTGTGTGTGTGTGTGTGCATGTGTGCATTTGGTATATTATTTCTGTAACTATAGATATCTAAAACTCATACATGAGGGAAAATATGTGATCTTTGTCTTTATACATCTGACTGATATCAGTGCCTGTGGAGATTGCCAGTTGCATCCATTTCCCAGCATGCTACCTGCTTTAATTCTTTATGGCTCAACAAAACTCCTTGTTTTATCTATTCTTCTGTTGGAAGTCACATAGGCCAGACTTAGAAATGATTTTCATGTCTAAAAATAATGGGTTTAACTGAAATAAATGGTATTGAATTCATTAAACAACTTTTTATTAAAAAACACATCAAACTACTAAATAGTTCATAAAACCATAGGAAAATTATGGATTTTATTTTATCAGCTAAGTATACATTAACATCTGATTGGCAAGTGTAAATCAAAATACCCACGGTGACAATATGAAGATTTTCACAAGATGCTGTTCTGTGAGTCCTGAATTTCCTATAATAAACTTGATTATTTAAATATTCAGAAAAATGATGGAAATCAGATTAAACCAACCAAAACCGTGTTTCATATATACAAGGGGCAAAGTCTTAGTGTCATTTCATATTTGCCTATAATAAAACAAAAGAGAAATTCTTGAACAAACTGAGTAACCATAATTGATGACATGATGTGGAATTCCCCTCTGTATGTTGCGAATATGTTTTATTACCATTGATTTAAAAAGAAGCTGCTTCGGCCTATGTCAGGGCGGAATAAAGCCAGGTGGGAAATCCAAACAGAGATAGAGAGAGAGTAGGCAGAGTCAGAGAGATGCCATGTAGCTGCCGAAGAAGATAGATGCCAGAACCTTGCCTGGTAAGCTACAGCCTCATGGCGTTACACAGATGAATAAAAATGGGTTAATTTAGGTTGTAAAGAGCTAGCTAGGAACACACCTGAGCCATCAACCAAACAATGCTGTAATTAATACAGTTTCTGTGTGATTATTCAGTTCTGTGAGGCTGGGAAACAAATAAGCAGTCTCTGCTTGCAATGGCATGTGCCAAAACAGCCTGAGAGAAGGAATCCACCCATATGTAGAGCTCACAACAAACTGTTTAATCTTGTAGGTATTTTTCAGAACTGACACTCTCACAAATCTGTCATGATGTTCTCAGAGGGATTTCAAGTCTATGATGGCACCTGTGCCATGGTGTTTTCTTTCCACCCACAGTTGGAAGAGGACACTTGATCTGTTCTTTTTGCTGTGTGTCGTGCCCTCAACAAGAAGAAAAGCAATTGAACAGATACCCTTGAACCTCCAGTCTGCCTTCTCTTCTTCTTCGGTGTCCCGAAGATGCTTGTAGAGTTTATTTTCTGTGTTAGCATCTTCCTTATATGACAAAGTTTCCCGAATTCACCACAAATATTCAAAGATTTATCCACATTTCACAATAATCAGGGTGCCCTTTCTCCTCATTTTTTTTTTTTTTTTGTGTTGAGTCATTGAGCTGCTAGAGTGTTAGGAGCAAGACGTGAATGAATGACATGACCCGAAAGCAGGAACAGAGGAACAGGCAGGAACATTGAAAACAAAATTCTGTGTAACTTCTTCAGTAGATACGACAACACCCAGGAGAAACACTTAGGGAGAAGAGGGGAAGGAGAGAGAGAGAGAGAGAGAGAGAGAGAGAGAGAGAGAGAGAGAGAGAGAGGCTGATTGATTTGCTGTCCCTGGCTGATAGACTCCATGCAGGTGGGCAGGGCTCCTTTTCTTCAGTCTGCTATCTTCTCTCTTAGGGACAGCAAGGAACACACAGGACATGGTCCATAACTATTTGGCAAGGGAGAAGTATATTTTTATGTTAAAAGAAAAATTCTTAATTAAAATGCCTCTCCTGTCCACATTAAAGTAAAACCTCGCATTATTTTATTTTGTCTTAATTTAATGTGCACATAGAACGTGTTATTAAGATAATTTAAAGTGTTATAGATAAGCACCCTTTTGATTTTGAAATGATTTAAAAATTAGATAAAGGTCTAATACAAAGACTAGTTTTCTCATCAATCATTAGAAGCTTAGTTGCTGGTAGGATATCTATCCATGATCATGCACCTACTGGTTTAGTACAAGATCCCACACATGAGGATAAGGGCAATGTGGCCATTAAACCCAAGCCATTGACACCAACACACTGATTATGTCTCCTTCGTGCATATACTTCTTGTATCTCTAGATTAATCAATATTGTCATTTTGAACACAGGGATCCAATCCGGTACTGCACCTTGTGGTAGTCTATGGCCCTTCATTCTTCTTCATCACAAAACAGTGCCTCCATAACATCCATTTAACAATTCAGAAAGGTACAGATCACACGTATTTCAGAGTATCTGCCACTCAGAATTCACTTGATGTTTCCTCATTATTTGACTCAGATTTTTCCTTAGGGGCCAGGATGTAACAGGTAGGTCTGCATACTTCTAGTCAGTGTCCACAGAGGACATTTGTTCTGTTGCTGGTGCTGTGCTCTCCAATCACTTCCAGGTTCATCCAAATGGTCTCCTCCCTTTGTAATGACATGGCTGTATAACACATGAATTCAGGGCAACTGAGGTCACTTGCACAAGATCTTCATAGGCTCAACCTTAAAAAAAAAACCACTAGGATGGAGTTGGGAGTGGCTCTCAAAGCCCCATCTCTACTCAAGGTGCTATTGGTGCAGGAAGGAGATTCCAATTAATTTGTCTGACGGGTATAGACATTGGCGGGTTCCCTCTTATGATCTGTGACTCCCCGTATGAGCAGTGCTAATTGAACTCAGCTGGAAATAACCAAAAATGAGATTTGAACCTAGAAGGGAGACATACTGGTGAGGGGAACTAAGGGTAGCTGGAGGGAGTGGGGGCTAAATAAGTTTAAGGTGCATTGCATGCATCTAGTAAATTTTCAAAGACTAATACAAAGGGGGAATATATATACAGCTTGAAAATGCATGAGTATCAAATTCCTCATGAAGCTTTTACTACTTCATTCAATAACTACACATTCTGCGGCTGAATTATTACACAGGGCTGTCAAAAGCACGTCTAACTCCATCATTCTCTTCACATTCATTTGCTGATTTTCTACTATAGGAAACCATTTCTATCTTTCCTATTTGTGCAGATCAACAGAAGCTAAGAGGTTTGTATCTGATTCAGTGAGTGCCATTTGCTGTCATGTCCAGTTGGAGCCTTGAGGTTGACACAGATTCCATCATGCTCATGATTTTAGAGCACTTGTTGCTCTCTGGCTTCAGATGGCTCAGTGTCACCTGGCTCTGTCCTGTCCCAGTCTTTGCTCCCTTCCAAAGGAGAATAGCATTAGAAACTACAAGGTGAACGCAAGATACACTCATTGTCTTTGACTAGTCAGTTCTCCCTAACCTTCTCAAAGGACAGACCCAGGGGGAGAGAGAGAGAGACACCCAGGGAGAGAAGAGAGAGAGATATAGAGGGGGGAAACGGAGGGAGGGGGGAGGGAGGGAGGGGGGGGGGGAGAGAGAGAGAGAGAGAGGAGAGAGAGAGAGAGAGAGAGAGAGAGAGAGAGAGAGAGAGAGAGAGAGAGAACGCGTGCCGGTCCTGAAGTTGGTTGATTTCTGAGAGTGCTTTCCACTTCTTCACTGTCAACCTTACATTTAGCTCCCTCTTAATCCCAGTAGAAGTCTCATCCTTGTGATACTTTATGAACCACATTCAGACTGGGACCCTGTGTTGTAAAGGCAGGAGCGAGTGGAGGGAACAAGATGAACTTGATCCCTGCTCACACACAGCCTGCCTTCTTCCTGAAAAGCACTGGTTTGCTTTTGGACTTGTGATCATTTTCTAGTGGACACAATACCCTCTCCATGGTCACATAAACAATTGCGGAGTTTGAAGCCAATGCATGCAGAAGCATAAACAGCTTCAAGCTCAGCTTAACTCTATTGGTGATTTTTCCATGCATAATTCTTGGGGGGAAGATTTAGAAAAGTTACAGGCCAAGTGAAAAGCAGCCATCTTCAAGTGCTATTCATCCATGTCAAGAACTTTTTGTCAGAATTATCAAAGAACAAATCTCTTTTAATAAGTTTCCTTTTTTTCCAGTCGGATGTCCTCTGTCTGGGTTCACTTGGATGCAGATCTTTCAAGTGCACCCTTGCTGAGCAGCATGGATTGGAGAAGACTGGTGAGAGGCCCTGCTTGCTGCGGAGCTGGGATGGGGTACCAGGGAGGCTTTGTGTCTGTTTCTCTTCTGGCACGCCCTGTGGTTAAGTGCTGAAGAAGACAGCTTGTGAATGCAGCTCTCCACCAATGTCATGTGTCTCTCTCTCATCTTTTATGGAACTGGCTGATGATCAGCAGGGCATTGGCCCTGTGCTTGCAACTGAAGTGGGTGCTAGAGACAACAGGAAATAGGAAGGACTGACTGCCAGCTCACTGAGAGTGGACAGTGCTGGGGAAGAGAGGAGGTGCAGGAGAAAGCAAACTCCTGGATATCTCCAGACACTTGTACAGAAACCCTCAATGAAACACTTCAGGATATCAGGAGTGACATCTTAGGACTAAGCATGTTTTACGAAGCTCTCCTCAGAGAGGTGATGTTGAAGGTTCAGTGCCCCAAGTAATTCAGATTCAGGCATGAGAACGGTGTACCAAAGGGGTCAGGTCATCTCATGACAGAAAACCAGGAAGGAAGGTTCTGGGACAGCAAAGAGGTGGTACGCATTTAAGAGCCTAAAAGAAGTACTGGAGGCATGGCTCAGAGGTTACGAGCACTGGCTGCTCTTCCAGAAGACCTGGTTTAGATTCTCAGAACCCTAAAGTGACTTAAAATTGTCTGTAATTCCAGTTTCAGGGGATTCAACTCTGTCTTCTAGCCTCTGTGAGCACTTCACCTATATAGTTGCATAACCATATGCGCAGGCAAAATTACCCATACAGGAAAAATAATAATAAAATAAAATGAAATGAATCTAAATGGGCTTCTATAGTAGGAAACTACCAATAAAAGATGGCAGACAGTAAATCTGGCAGAATGGCAGAGATTTAGTTCTTGCCAGGACTTGGTATGACTTTGCATTTTGTCTTTAGAGACAGAAACAGCCGTTGAAAAGTTCTGTGGAGAATAGGGAATTAAACTTTGCTCATCAAGTCCGAGCTACCCAACATCTTACCTGCCTTCTGTGCTTGGGAGAGTCCTTTATCGGATGCAGCTTGACAATCAGGACAGTCAGCGCTCATCGTCCACCATCCATCATCCTGGGGTATCTGCCTAAACTCATCTTTTTCAATACAGTAACAGTTACGTGATGAAAATACAGGTGATGTCCAGTTCTGTGAACCTGATACAAGCTAGAGTCACCTGGGAAGAGGGACCCCTCAGTTGAGGAGAGGCCTCTACTAAATTGGCCTTTGAGCATGCCTGTGGCACTTTCTGGAAAAGAAAAATATTGATGTGAGAGGACCCAGACCACCATGGCAGGGCCACCTCTGGGCAGAAGGCTCTGAGTTCTATAAAGAAACAGTGAACACAAAGCTATGAGGAAGAAGGCTCTGCTAAGCAGAGTCCCTCCGTGGTCTCTGCCTCTTTCCCGCCTCCAGATTCATGACTTGGATACCTTCAGGCTCATCTGTAACGTGCCAGCAAAACAATCCTTTGCTTCCCCCAAGCTGCTTTTGGTCATGGTGTTGACCAAAGGGAAAATAACGAGGACAGAGTTCTGGCCTGTGGCTCTGAGAAACTTAGTGCTTTCCAGGCACAGGGGAAGTGGGCATCTCTGTCGGTTGTCCAGTTGTAGAGGTTGAGGTGTCATTTCATGTCTGTGTTTGCGTGTGTTTGTGTGTGTGTGTGTGTGTGTGTGTGTGTGCATGCTTTATTGAATGAGGGCCTACGAAGACAAGAACAGTGAGATGTTAGCTGGGTAAAAAGCTAATCCCAAACATGTGGGTTCATTTATAACGTGACCAATCTTTTCTGTTTGTTAGTGATGGGAGATTCCCAGAACTAAATACTGGAACTGAGGGCTACCCATCTTCACCCCATTCTCTCGAGTATTTCTGGGGCATGGACTTCATTGACTGGTCACTTCACTTTGAAGTGTGGACATGCAAAGGGGTTCCCTGAGTTAAACAGTTTTCCAGAAATCTGTGAGATGCCCACAGCATATGGGATGGGTACTGGTCCTAGAAAGGGGGATTTTGTGAGGCAGCTGGAAGAGGAAGCCTGCATCCGTTATCATGGCATGCTGTCAATATGCGCAAAGCAAAGGCTTGGTGCTATACAGACTCATTCCACCTTCAGCCAATTGACCCAAGGTAGTGTCCTTCACATCTCAGAATTTTTGTGTAGCTGAGATGATAGGCATTTTATGAAGCTCTTTGATCATGTGTCTTGGTAATAGCTTACCCTTTACAGCTGGAACGTTCCCAGCATTCAGTTCTTCTCTCTCATTTGTGTATACGCGGAGTTTATGACTTGCTGACTCAGAGCCGCTCAGTCTTGTTAATGCTCACTGGGGGTGAGTCAGGGACTTTAAGAGAATGCCCTAAGTTCTTAATGAATCCAGAATGGCTTGTAAGGAATGCTGGCTTTATCCCAGCTTGACAAATGGCTTCCTAGTGGGGCAATAGAGGCAACCTTTACATAACTCCGAAACAAGCAGTGTAAAAAACGGTGAAGAAGCAGTAATTAACTGGTCTGGCCATTCAGTTTCAGGTGGCTTATGTTGAACTTTCCAACTGCTGCTTCCATTTAAATAACCAAGCAATTTTAAGTACATAGCAGGGATATCTGCAGGTATCTCTGCTGCTTACATGCCTAGATGTATTTGTCAGTGCATGTGTGTATATAAATGTGCACCCGAGGATTCTCTTCTTTCTCCAGACAACATTATCAGTAGATTTAGAATAACACATATAAAGCAATGGATAGTAAAAGAAATACTGGGAAATGAGGAAACATCCAGGGTCACCATCAGAACCCATGAGAAATCTAGGAAGCGAGTAATAGTTTTAGGACACAAGTACACTCCTATCAGTGCATTTGATAGAATGTGCCCTAAATTTCTTTGCAGGCCCAATATCAAAAGGTAAATTTCATAGTTTACCTTGCTCACAGGGTGAAGTCATCCTTTCCGAGAGGCGCCAGCCTTTCTGCGTCGAAGAAAAGGTAGCTGTCTCATGAGAGTCCTTCTCTGATCTATATGCAATATATATTGTTCATCTGTATTGCTAGACAGCAATATGTGTGTCCCCGGGAAGCCTTGCAGAATTACTTGGTAAAAATAATGGGGCTTATGGGGAAAATAAAGTTAGGCAAACCACTCAAACTATATAATCAGAATGACAATAAAAACAATAACTCTAAAACCTCAAATGCCAGCACACATAAAGATGCTACAAGTTAATAAAGAAATATGACAGTAAATATAGGAGTTTATTTTGCTTATAAAAGATGAAGAGAGCTTGTTAGAAGAGGCCTTGTGGTGGTTTGCATGAGAAATGTCCTCCATAGGCTCATGTGATTGAACACTTGGTTCCCAGTAGGTGGCGCTGTTTGGGGGTTATGGGGCATTTCTCTCTTGCCTGCCAGTTCCCAAATAAACCACTCTGAGATTTAATATTAATTATAAATTATTTGGCCAATGGTTTAGAATTATTCCTAGCTAGCTCTTACATTTAAATTAACCTATTTATATTCATGTAGTATTGCCACTAGGCTGTGGTGTTACCAGTCTGCTGGCATGTTCTTCCTTGGGTAGCTGGATGGTGTCTCCCAGACTCTGCCCTTCTTCTCTTGTATCTCTGTTTGGATTACCCACCTGGATCTATTCTGCCTCACCATAAGCCAAAGCAGCTTTATTTATCAACCAATGAGAACAAAATATATTCACAGAGTATACAAAGACATCCCACAGCAGTTTGGGAGGTTTAGGAAGTATGGCCTTGTAAGATAAAGTACATCACTGACCACAGGCTTTGAGAGTCCATAGCTCTGTACAACTCTCAATTTGCCTTCCCTGCCTTCATGTTGGCATTGAGGACGCAGCTCTCTGCTCTTCCTGCTTGCTGTCAGGCCTCTCCACTTTGATGGACTCTTCTGGAATTAATGTGACGCCATCTTCTCCTGACTCCATTGTGTGTCTTCTTAGACTCTTTTCAGCCCTGTCTCTTCATAATGGCTGTGTCAACCTTAGAAACACTTTTGGGATTGTTCATGACCTTGACACAGTCCTGATGTGCTAACCAACATAATTAATGTTGTGCAAACCGAAAATAAACTAAGTAGCTGACAAAGGCATCCATCGAACTTAGTTACTGAGTTACTCAGACCCTCATCTCAGATCGATGGAACTGTGGTCTGTGTGGGCTTTTGTCTTTAAAATCACTGCAACCCTCAGCTTCTGTACCAAGAGTCTTTTTGAAGTTCTAGCCTGTTGTGAGTCTCTGCTCAAGAATACAGGGTTGTAATTTGGCCTCATATGCATTGTGGTCTGTAACTTTTTCAACAATAAGATAAAATGAACTCTTTCTTCCATAGGTGGCTTTTGGGCATGGTGTTTTTCTCACATCAGCATATGGGTAACTAATACAGGGGTAAAGGGAGGGGACAAGTGAATGATCACTGTATAAGAGAACACATGGAGCAGGGAGGACCACTTGAAAACTATTTCTAAAGCAGAAAGTAAGTTCTGTGATCTGTAGAGAGGAAACCCATGGGCAGGGATGTCATCGCCCTCTGTGGACTGCTGTGTGCAGATGTCTGTACCATAGAAAGTGAACATATAAGCAAGGGTGTCATTTCCCCCTGTGGATTGCTGTGTGCAGTTGTCTGAGCCTGATGTGCACCCATGTTTTGACTACAGAACCCACAACACGTCTCTATTCATGGTTCTCTTGTGTTTGGACACAGTATACATCTCAGAAGAGGGAAATGCAGAGTGGAACACTCATGCTGTATGACAAATGTGTGGGTGATTTAGGGCACACGCCATTTTTCCACAGAGATGTTGTCAATTTTCTTGATTTGCACACACCTTGCTTTTGTCTCATTGTGTGACACCTGGCTCACTGTTCTCAAAGCCGCGTCATTGACGTTTTACTATTTCCTGTCTAATGAGAGGCTCACTGTGTTTGGCAAATAACAAGCTAAGGATACATTTTGTAAGAAGTCCCGTGTTTCCTGGTTTTAGAAATGGTATTGACTGGTTTCTCTGTTTAGGTCTGAATATGAGCCAACAAATGAGGTCAAAGATGGATTGTTACTTTCTTTCCTTCTGCATTATTTTATTTTATTTTTTGGTTTGTCGAGACAGGGTTTCTCTGTAGCTTTGGGGCCTGTCCTGGAATTAGTTCTTGTAGACCAGGCTGGACTTGAACTCGCAAAGATCCACCTGTCTCTGTCTTCTAAGTGCTGGGATTAAAGGCATTCACCACCACTGACTGGCTCTACAGCATCATTTCTGGTGGGACTTTCTAGGTATTTCCTGCTACTCTTTGAATATCACAATATTAGTAAGATAACTGTCAGGAAGCAAAATGATTTTAGCTTGTGTTGGTCTACCACAAGATCTCTGATGATGGTTTAAAATGCAGTAGATTTTGGCAAGTTTTCCTAACAAGCCAAGACTGATCCTCAGGAAACAAGAAATCAAAGTTTCTATCACATGTGGGCTGTTCCCTTAACAGCACTTGAGGAAGGATGAACATCGACAGCTAGTCTAAATGTAAATGGCAGCTTCAATTTGGAAATAAATGGCTAAAGTGCTGTAGGACTGTTGAGAAATATGCCTGCATCTGTGCTCAGCCTTTCAATCTACTGCTACAAAGCAGCGTGTAGACTTTCCCGTAGCGTTTACCTCTGAACTTACGGGCAATGTGTGGTGTAGCACTGTATATCTCTTCCTTTGCAGGGATACTATGGAATACACAGAGATATGAACAAATGGATCTCAGGAAAATGAAAAGGGACGTATCCTTGTCAGATGTTGATAAATAAATGTTTGTGAGGACTCAAGTTTGCCTCTTGGAACCAAATTAGTTCTCAAAGAACATGCTGTGTATATTAAATTTACAGAGCAGTGTAGGTTTTGTGTTTCAGCAAGATTTTTACTTTTCCCCTTGAACTGATTTCTTCTGAGAATGCATTTGGAAGTCTGCAGAGAGTTAGGATGCTGAAAATCCCAGGCAGGCACCATCAAGGTGGACAACTGAGTAATTGAGGAGTTTGATATCCTCTTCACTTCCAGGGTGGGCAGTTGAAAGTATGGAGCCATGTGCCATGTGATTCCTATGAATTAAAATACAGGCCAACACAAACATGGACCTTCTTTGAAAAGGTTCCACTACTTACACACCTGAAGGAGCATGGCCAGCTAAGCTAGTTATAGACACACTCTTCTGAATTGAAACGTTCCCTACAGGAAAAACTGAAAAGGTGAACAAACTTCACATATCTGGGAGAACCAAAGCTTAGCAGAATTCTGGAATGTATCAGATTTGCAAGAGCTCCTCCCTAAGTGTTATTTAGTTGATAAAACGTAACACATAAAAAGTTTTTCATAATAAGAAAAGTAGAAATTTGGGACTGTAAACCTTCTTTAATTTTAATTATTTAAATCAAATCTAAACATGATAATACTTTAATCTTTCATAATGAGTTAGTCTTTATTTGTGATTAGATGGGTTGGTTAGTATTTTATTTTAGATGAATAATGTATGTTCTAGAAGATTCAGGATTGTTTAAAAGAAGGAAAATATTGACAATCCAGCACACGAGTGGATATATTTTCACCCAGATGGAGCCATTAACTAAAAAGTGTCAAACTGCTCTTTTTTTCCACAGCTGATCACAACCCTCACAGTATGTTTTATTTTCAGCATTTGCAGTGGTGATTATTTGTATCCATTGAGATCATTGTTCTCTCTGAATCAATTTTCCCATCTTCTTCCATTAAATCAACTCAGTGAATTACCGCATGGGTGAACTGAAAACCCACCATCTTCACGTGTGGGCAGTGTAGGTGTCTATTTAAACATATGTTCATCCTGCCGTTCTTCACCAACTGAAGCCATGGCATGGTTCAAAATGACATGGTATGGTTCTCAGACTCATTGTCTGACTCCTTTGCAGCTAGGGTTGACCTTGAACCATGGAAATAGCAATCAAGATGGAGGCAGCAGACTTGTTATACTTCTTAGGAGTTCCATGCTTTCTCAAAAGAAAATGCTTTAAACTGGAAAAATCCTGTCCTTATGATTTGTGTCATGAATGCCCTTGAGGAAGATAAAAACTGATATGCCAACTACAGCAGCAGAAGACAGAAAATCCTGCATCCCAGTGGTATCTCTTAACAGCTAAATCAATACCAGTAGGTACTTAGCTATAAACTTCCTTTTGTGAGAGGGAAAAATAAATCAAATAAATCTTTGTTTCACTTGTTGCCTGTCAGTTAAGTGTGTCTATAGCTAGCTTAGCTGGCCATGCTCCTCTAGGCATGTTAGTAGTGGAACCTTTTCAAAGAAGGTCCATGTTTGTGATTGGCTTGTATTTTAATTCATAGGAATCACATGGCACATGGCCACAGCTTCAGATTTCTTTATGATTTCCTGGCAAGGACTAGAATTTGCTTTTGTTTCATTTGCCTCCTTATTCACACTTTTTTTTCTACCATTCTGGAATCTCACTAAAACTTTATTTCGGAATGGAAGCTATCTGTAACATTCTTCTGAGCTTTCTATCATGGGTTTCTGACCTGACATCTCCTCCTAGAATCTTTACCTTGCTCATTTTTCTGGACCTGAAGAAACCCTGTCTTTGGCCAGGACTTTGCTCTGTTCTTTCTCTTCTTCCCTTCTGTCTATTAATTTCCTTTTTTTTTTCCAGACTATGACAGGAAAACACAAAAGTGGTTCTGTACTTTTCCATCTTGATACTAACTTGCTATGACAGTTCTTTCTTCTTTTCAGCCTCTTTTCTTTGTCCCCCATCTCCAGTCAAAAAGTAGAACCTGTCCTCCCTCCAGTTGAAAACTAGAACCCGATCTCTACACATTGTCCTTTTCTGAAGTTTTTTTCAACCCATGATAAACCCTATTTTCTTACCAATCCCTATCAGCCCCAGGCAACCAGGCTTCTGTGACTCAGGCTCTGTGAGGAGAATCCACAAGACCCCATCAACGCCGTCACCAGTGTTATTTACACAGCAGCACATCCATAGTTTCCAACATGCCCGAGCTGAACATTTCCTTCATCCCTTACTGTTGCTTTCTGGTTTTTCTCCTCATGTTAGACCATGAATATTAGAAGCTCCCAAGGCCAGGCTCACACTTTCATATCTGTAACAGTGACTGCATCATCTGTATCTGTCTCTATCTTCCTCCAAACTATATCATTCCCTAAAGTAAGAATAACTATCTGTTGATGGACTTTTCTCCGAGATCCTTTTCCTACATTTAAAAATCCCTCTTGCTATGGAGTGTTTATATAACATAGTATAACATAGTTCTCAGATATGGCTTGTTCACATAAAGCAAGAATTCCACCCAACTCCATCTCCTTTGTGCTACAGCCTTCATTTTCAAAGGAATTTGTGTGTGTGTGTATGTGTGCATGTGTGTACCTGTGAGTATTTGTGCACACACATGGGTATGGGTGTCTGAGGAGGCCAACCATGTCAGATACCCCTGGAACTGCAGTTAAGAGTAGTTCTGAGCTTCCTGACTTGGGTGATAAGACATGGGCTGTGGTCTTCTGGAAAAGCAGCGTGAGCTCCTAACTGATGGTTGCCACTCCAGCCTTGCCTGGTTCCAGATCTCCTATTGCCAGGAAAAGCTGTTCCCATCATTAGACATCCTGGAAAGTGGCCATCAACCTTGACTTTATTCTTTTGTTCATTTCTTACATCTCATTTGTTAGTTCTGGCTTCAGAGTTTGCTCTGGAAATCAGCAACCATAGTAATCACTTATTAGATATAAGTGCTCACATGAAGAACTAACGTGATGGACTGGGGAAATGTGTAGCGAGCTGTGTGTTATCACACCTGATGGAGATGTATAATCAACTCCTGAGATGGCTAAGGCCTGACCTATGCTATGATCACGCAATGATCATCAGCTGCTTGCATATGCGTGGGCCTATGGGCAGTGCCCACCTGGCAATCTGGGATTGGCAGCCCATGCCTACTTAAGGGCTGGGAGAGGTTTGCCCAGAGAGAGAGAGGAAAAGAGAGAAGGAGAAAGATTACTGTGAATAAAGTCCTGAAAACTGCTGCAAGAAGAGCTCCGAGTGTTGCATTTTCCTTGCAGGTCAAGGGTGAAGGTGACAGAAATGGTTCTGTCTAAAGCGTTAACTGTGCTGGACCTGAGTTTGGATCCCTAGAGCTTGTGGGGATCACTGGGCACTTGTGGGCTGGGACAGGGGGAGACCTGAGTCTCATTGGCCACTCATCCTAGCCAAAGCATTGAGCCTGAGGTTTGGTGAGAGACCCTCTCTCATAAACTAAATGTGGAGAGGCTTCCTACACCACCCTTGATATCAGGCCTCCATACACATGCACATATGTATGTATCCACACTAACAAGTGCATACACAGAGGGGGAGGTAGAGACAGACAGACAGACAGACAGACAGACAGACAGACAGACAGAGGGAACAAATGTTCTAAGAAGCTTTAGTACCAGTGTTTGGCAAGGCCATGGAGTCCTTTGTTCTCTTACACAGAGCAAACTGTGATTGGGAAACCACACAGAGAGGGTAGAGCCGAAAGGATAAACTCTTTCCAGTTTTGGGTCTACACTAACAAGAACACATGCAGGTGAGCCCAGACATGCACAGAAGGACATGCGTATCAGCAATGCTCCCAGAAAACCCAAAGGGAACAGCCCAATGCACAGTCCAAAACAAACACTAAACTGAGAGGAAGACTCACAACAGGATAGAAACACAAACAATTAAAGACGTACAGATTTGAGATACCTAAAACAAAATGGGTGAAATAAGATGGCCAGACTCCTACAATAGTCCTGAACTTGTATGATTCTGGTAATGAAAGGAAGCCAGACGTGAAGCAACACTGAAGATAATATATGAAGTTTCAAGAACTGGAAAACTAAACTCTGCCCCTTAGCTGTTATGGCAGTATGGGGGAAAAACTACAAAGAACAAGACAATCACTGCAATATAAGTAAAATTAGCATTATTCACAAGAATGGGTAGCCATTACGGAGCAGTCTGGAAGTTTCTGGAGTGTGGGCAAGATTATGGCTTCCTGTCTTGCATTTGATTTTACAACTATGCACTTGTAATGGTTAATTAATCTCTAGATTTTTCTCTGTATGCTTTTGTATATAACTATTTTATTCATTTATATGTATATTTATGAATAAACATGCATGTATGCTATAGAAAAATTTACAAATATGAAATAGATAAATAACTTTTCCAAATAAAATTTCCACATTACAGTACACAGATAAATCCATCCACCTGGAGGCTGACACCCTCCAGCTTCAGCAGGATTGCAGAGACTCCTTGGGGCATCTTTATAGCCCGTTATTGTTTGCCCACCATCCTGGCTCCTTGTTTCTGCCTCTTCTGGGAACAAGCCATGTTCTCTGCTGCCGCATTGCATCTTTGCTCCAGGAACCTACCTGGCAGCTGTGGATTTGCTGAGCCTGGCTACAAGGTCTTCACTTTAGAAATGAGACCCCACCTCAAGGTTCTGTCTTCTCTGGCACTCCACATGGCTTGTTTTCTTCTCTATAATTAGTTTGTGAGGTGTTTGCTATTGCTGACTAACTGCCAAACTCTATTCCTAGGAATTTCTAGATTCTAAGAAGTCAATGGCCTTGCTTGTGACTTGGGAGTTTGGCATACACTGGTTCTTGGCTAAATAACATGTCAGGAAGAAATGGACACAATAGACTTAGAGTCTAGAGATATCCGGTCAGCTGACATATTTGAGCAATATCAACAACAGGGGAGGGATAGGAGGAAAGCAGGGGAGAGGGAAGAGTAGACTCAGCCAGCATCAACAATTAAGTGACATAAAGGGGGTGGTCAGTACACTAGGCTTCTCTCTCTATGCCCGTGTTTCCCGTTGAACACACATAATTACATGTGAGATGAACTCAGCCATTCAGATAAAGACTGACCTGAACGGGAGCCTCTCAGGAACCAGGGGCTGCAGACCTTTGAGACTCTGAAGATCTGGGGCCCCTGCCACATCCCTGGTATCTTTACAGGATTGCCATGTAACCTCCTCTTCCTCTGGCAACAATGTAGCCACAAGACCATTGTCAAGGTGCATAAGACAGGTGAGAGCTGAAGAAATGAGCTTTGTGCTAATTAGACTGTCCAAAGATCAGTCAGTCTGGAGAGCTCAATGTCTCTCTTCATTTATTTTCAATCTGGAGAGAAGCTGAACATTAGGAGTGAAATCGGAATACTAATTAATTCAATTCAGCAATTTTCCAAACACGTTCTCCGTAGTCATAAACTGGTAATATTTGAAAATTAATTTCATAATATTAAGCTCTACCCCTTTATCTATTGCTCACAAAGAGAGAAAGACACATTGATGCTGCTAATATACACACAGTCTCTGAATCAATTTCAATAGCAATATATTAATAACAATAACTCAGACAGTAAAATATGGGTCTCTATGAGAACAAAATCATTTGCCCATGCTAATGAGTCATAAGAATTGATATCCTGTACCAAGTCCATAAGTCTAAATGACCAAGATGTCTTAGGGAGCGAAGAGTCACTTTTCATGTCAATCAGTCATCAGGACTGGTACCTAGTATCAAGTCTATAACTTTAAATTGGAGTTGGGAGGTCAAATTTCTTTAAAATAATATTAAAGAATTCAAAATTTCAAGTCTTAAAAGACTTATTTGAGACTGAGTTGTGTAGATCCATGTTTATTACAGAACATATTTTGTAAAAGACAAAGAGCCTGGCTTGATGTGGTGATACATGTCTATAATCCCAGTACATAGAAGGCTGAGACAGGAGGATGATGAATTTGAGTCCCACTTGGCCTGAAAGACATGTCTCAAAAAGTAGCTTTAAAAAATATAATGGCTGTTTTAATTTGATACATCAGAGCCCTGAGTTGCAGGTTTATTTACTATAGAATCAATTGGTGAATTCATTGGCATTTTTCTATTTAAATCAACATATAATAAATTTTTATTAGCAAAGACTAGGAGGGATTAGGAAAAGCTAAATAAAACCAATGTGTAAATTAGGACTTGGGGGCAGTTTTGTAATCATTGCTTTAATTGTCTTTGCTGCTGTTAGTATCTGGTCATTATTTCTGGTGCATGGTAGCTTGAATGAGAAACGCCCTGCCCCCATGGGATTATGTATTCGAATGCTTGGTATTGTGCCTTTGCACCAGTTGGTGGCGCTGTTTTGGGAGGTTAACAAACCTTTAGGTATTACACTTTTCCTGGAGGAAGAATGGCCCTGGGGGTGCAGGTTGAAGGATGATAGCTTTACCTCACTTCCTGCCTTTTCTCTCCGCTTCCTGTGTAGATAAAAATGTGGTGGACCAACTTTCTGCTCCTGCTGCCGTTCAGAAGTAAGCCAACATAAAGTCCGTATTCCTAGGCTTCCTTCAGTCATGGTGTTTTATGCAGTCAGAGAAGTCACTAATATACCAGGCACCAGACTTTTTAAATGATCATCTTTCTTGATATGTAGCTTACTTGAAATAAAATTCACTCATTTCTAGTACTTAGCAATCCTGGTTTCCCAAGAGTCATGGCTTATTAGCTTCTAAAATAGTGGTTTTCAACCTGTAGCTCTTGACCCTCTTGATGGTCCCATATCAGATATCCTGTACACCAGAAATTTACATTACAATTTATAACAGTAGCAAAATTACAGTTATGAAGTAACAATGAAATAATGTTATGGTTGGTGATCACCACAGCATGAGGAACTGTATTAAAGGCTTGCAGCAGTAGGAAGGTTGAGAACCATTGTATATGCACAGCTAATTATAATTGACCAAGGTTTTAGGAAGTTTTTAAACTTATATTTATGACTGATTCAACCTGTTGTTTTATTTTATTATTTTTATCACTTTTTACATCAGGGTTATATTTAAATATTACTGAAACAACACATTAATTACCTATTTTTTTAGATTTGTTTTTCTTAGTTATGTGAATATGTATGCTTCTACATACGGGTATATACCTGTGAGTGGAGGTGTTCTCGGAGGCCAGAAAACGGCATCAGGTCCCCTGAAGTTGGAATTACTCATGGTTGTAAACCACCAGATGCAGCCCTGGGAAGCAGATTTAGGTCCTCTGCAAAAACAGGGAGCTTCTTCAGCTTCTGAATCATCTCTCCAGTTCATCAATGTTCAATTAGTAAATTCGAACAAATAATGAAGCCAGTGCTCTTGGGAATAAGAATCAAAACAGGCTTGCACACACACATATATTTTCTCTCACACACAGACACACTGACACATTGTCTTACATGCAGACACACTCACATACACTCTCTCAGCCACACATATACTCACACACATACATACAATACTCTCTCACACACTTACACATAGACACATTCACACATACTCTCACACATAGACACAGAAACACAGACACGCTGATGCACACTGACACACACACTCTCTTTTTCTTTCACACCCCCCACCACACCCATAGTCCTCATGAGATGGCTCAGTAAAGGTGCTCACTGATGAGCCTGATCCCTAACATGGCAGAGCTCACATGATGAAGAGAGAGAATAGATTCCCACAACGTGTCCTCTGACACCAGCATGTTATGTCAGTTCATGTCACTCCCCCACTCCCACCTTATATTTTGAGGCCGAGTCTCTCGCTGAACTTGGGGCTCTCTGTTTCAGGCTGGCTGAGTGGCCAGTGATCCTCCAGGACCAACCTGATTCCAACAGTGTAGAGATGCCAGAATTCTGAACTCATGGCCTCCTGGATGCACACATAACAAGCACATTAGCACTGAGCTGCCCTTCTTGCCTTATACCCAAAGATTCTGATGAAATATTTTCTAGATAGCCCCACAGACCAGTCTAATAAAGATAATTCCCTATTGATATCTCCATTCCCAGATCATAGATTGTGTCACACTGACAATTAGAACCGACCATTGTACGGTCCACCTTTGACTTTGACCTCATGTGACCAGGGTATCTGTCACGTGATTTGCCCAGAGGTCACCCCCATTCTTCTAGTCACATCGTGTCATTTTCCTCTAACATTCCCCACATTTTTACCTTTGTCCATTGTTTGTAGGAAAAGCAATCAGTCTCCAGTTCTGTGACTGATCACCTGACCTCACTTGGAATCAGAGTAATAGAGAGTCACAGCAATTGGCTTGAGAGAACATACTCTGTCTTGTGTTCAATTGCAATGACCTTCATACATGGCGCTGGAATTAAAGGGAGAGACAAGCTTCCCATAATCCTCCATACCCACCTTGAAATAGCTCACCAAACCGTAGCCTGTGAACGCTACATCTACTAGAAAACATTCAGCAGCTCATATAGAGAATCTGCTAAGAATGAGGCTATCCAAGAGAAGAAGTAGGCAGGAAATGAAAGTAAAACAGCTAAGGGTGTCCTGTATGTGACTAAGTCTAAAGCAACCCCACGAAGTTAGCAGGACCTTGATGAGCGTTCCCTCGGGTTTCTGCCACCTGCACAAGAAACACGAAGTAACCTCCCTGTATAAAGCCATGCAACAAATCTCAGAGTCAGGGACTCAACCAAGTGCTGCGTCATTTCTGCAGAGACCACAATCCTCTGTGTCAGAATGGCCAGGTGTACTCAGATACGGAATGCTTCCAATTCACCAGGCATCAAGCCTTTCCATTGCTCTTGTGGGTATATTCGCTGCCTTATTTTTGAAATCAGTTTTTTGTTTTTTAAATATGGGTATGAATGCATTTTTCAGAAATCTGAACTAACACAGGTATGGAAAAGATTAAATCACATGTGCTGGCCACACTGCCCTGTGTGGAAGTGTTTTTACCTTTGGACTCTCTAATATATCTTTTTAAAATGCACACACCTGATAATACTGTGAGCCTTGGCATAGCCCAAGACGAGCAAGTCCGAATGCGGCAGGAACACAAGCAGAAAAACTGCCAAGCCAACCATTTGGCCATGTTTAGCCCAGTGGAGGGAGCTGTTCTAACACTACAGGATCAGAGGCTAAAGTCACAGGTCTCCTCCTCCATACCTTAAGCAAACCAAGGAAACTGGGATTATTTCCAATTTCGGTTAACAAGGGGATAATCGTATTTCAAATGAAGATAAAAATATTTCCCGTCTGCCTGGATTTTCAGCATCATTTCTAAGTGAACCATCCTCAGGGTGTGACTTTTCTGCAGTCCAGTGCCTTTTGTGCTTTGACACTTTCTGTCTCTCCCTGGGTAGAAGGGATGTCTGAGAAGACTTTAACAGCCTCAGATGTATGATGTTCATGCTCGCTCTAGCACACAAGCCAGTAGACTTTCAGAGACAGTCAGTGCTCAGAGCTTCTGCAGTCCTGTCTCCTCTAGGCAGAGAAAGCTGCTGCATGTTAAGGGAAAAAAAAATGATTTCTTAAAGGGAATAGAAACACGCACAATAATAAAGAAATGACTTAGCTTTTCTCTTGCTCCCAGAAGGGAAGATGGGTGTCTGATGAACACCCACTAGTTTAGGTCCAGGAAAACACAGTGGAGAAGGAATAAAGAGACTGCCTTCTTTGAAGTCATTTCACATTTTATAATACAAGGAAATGATTTGTCTGGGTTATTTTAAGTGAAATCGGGGAGGGAAAGAGAACTTGATGCAATATATAATGTTAAATGAGATTTTCTTAATTTCTGAAGTTTTGGGTAATCTTTTCCGTGTCATATGAAAGACTTGATCTGAGATAAAAAGACCCAAACTCCTTTCCTTTCAGGCTCCCTTTTAATGCGTGTCAACTTTCATTAGATTTGATCTTTCAGGAACAACGAGCTCCCTGCGCCCTCATCGTCCCCATATCTTGGCTACAGTAATTACTCAGGGATGCTGTCCTACAAATCTGGGTTCCTAGAAGTGATTACTGGATTACTGTCATCTTATAAATGTAATTCTAAGCAGGACGCCTTATTTTTAGAGAAGGGAAAAAGTCACTTCTCTATGAAGCCATAATGGGGGCAGAGGTGTGGATGGAAAAATAATCCTAAATGCATTATGGTTGGGTTGGACTGTAATAAAGCCGGGGAGTCTTCTTATTCTGAGAAACAGTGGGGAGTCCATCAGAGATCAAAGCTTAGTTACAGCGAACCACATTAATCAAGGCGCGCAAATGGATCATAGAGGCGCGTAGGCTCGTACAGGGGGGGCCACTCAGCCGGCCCGTTCTGGCTTCCCATCATCTCCGTGAGGTCTGGTAAAGATCTTATATCTGGACTGAATTGGGACTCTTTCCAGAGCTGTGGGTGACTTGCATGTTTTGTGCTGCTATGACTTTTTGGAGGTCTCGGTGATTAGATTCTAAAGGTTGGATCTGAACCCCATTTGGAGTCTGTGAGCATGATACCTGAAGCTCATGATGGCGGCTGGCTGCCTACAAGTGCTCATGACACCCACTGGTTTGATTTTCCTGGGAAGGGCTTGGTGGCCGTGTTTTCTGGCATTTTAAGGCATTTTGATGGAGGAGGGATGCGCAACGTTACCGTCCCTGGAACCTGGTTTAGTTGTAGCCCATCCCTTCCCGCTCATTTGTAAACCAAGTTCCTCATTTCCCTAGCCATTATTTTTTTCAGCCAATAGAAAGAAGCCTGAATACACACTTTGTGCTCATTGTTGCTAAGGTCTGAAAAGACCTGCAAGGAGGGTCTCTTTCCTCTCTCTCTTCTCTCCCTCCTGTGCCCCTACTCCCTTCCTCCAGGCCTCCACCCTCCCCTTCTTCTCACCCTGTTTTCCTTTCTTGTGTCATCTGTAAACCGTGAACAGTGTGATGATTTAAATAAACACATCGTGGAGCAGCTAAACCAATTAACCTCAGCTTGCTTTTGTGTTGAGGACACTTAAAATCTACGCATTTATATTTGTTGCAAAAAAGAATACAGTCATTTCCAAACGACTGAAAGAGCTTCCCGTGTGCCAAGAGAGGGATAAAAACATGGGAAAGCTTTATGTGAAGATTTCGCTAAGAATGAACCTTCTTCTAGGCTGTGGTCGGTGGGTTTGTCTACATTATGCATGTATGAAAATCTCAAGAACAAAGGTGTTTCTTCAGATTTCAGTAGAAAAAGTGTGATTATTTCCTTCAAATGCCCCATTACTTGGAATTTGGTCCACTGTCTTAAAATAATCCCTTTCTTAGATGCCTGGCTTACCAGGTCTGTCATCCTTGTCTCTTGTCATAATTAGCTTCAGCTGCCGACTCGGCACAAACCTGGGAAGGGGAGCCCTCCACTAAAGAGTTGCCTACATCAGACTCAGCTGTGGAAATGAACCTGGGGCATTCAATAGCTAGTATAGGAGGCCCAGCTCACTGTTGGTGGTGCCCCTGGGTATTCGATAGCTAGTATAGGAGGCCCAGCTCACTGTTGGTGGTGATACCCCCAGGATGGTGTGCTTGGGCAGTATAAAGAAGGTAGCAGAGCAAGCTGGACCAGCCAGTAAACAACACTCTTCTGTGGCCTTGATTTCAGTTCTTGTCTCCATGTCCCTGCCTGGATTTCTTGCTCTGGCCTCCCTCCATGAGGGACAGTAAGCTATAAGCCAAACAAACTCTTTCCTCCCCAAGTTGTTTTTGAGCATGGTATCTTTTACAGCAACAAGAAAGAAAACTAGGACACCCAGAGAGAGGCTGCGTCAGGTTACCAGTTCTGTATGTGGTAATATAGTCCCCTCCCTTCGTTCCATGTCCACCCCTTCATACCACCTCTCTCTCTCTCTCTCTCTCTCTCTCTCTCTCTCTCTCTCTCTCTCTCTCTCTCTCTCTCTCTCTCTCTCATGCATGTGTATGTACTTTTATTTGTAATATATTTTATTTGTTCTTTGACAGCTTTGTGCATGCACACAATGGACTTTGATCCCACCCTGCCTTGACTTCTGTTCCACCCTGCTGACATTCTAGGACAGTCCCTCTTCCCACCTCTGTGTCTTTTTTTGCTTTATAACTTGATGAATTCAATTCATGCTGTCTACTGGAATGTCAGCTTTTCTTGTCTTGACCCTGGGCAAGCACACCCGTCTACAATAAGATCATGAACACAACAACAGCCATGACACATCTAGAAGCAGGTTCTCACAACAACCCTCCCACCCTCCAGCTCTTATATTGTTTCTGGCCATACTCCAACACATCTTCTGTCAGCCTTGGGGAGGGAGAATCCTGTTATCTTTAGGGGCCCGCTCCTCCTATGAGAGTTACTGGATCTACTTGCTCATTGGTTTCATCCAGTGTCTTTCATAGACCCCTTAGCTCTATATAGCAGAAGCCCATTTTATTTGTTTGAACTTGAGTGGCCCTTGCAGAGCAGCCCCCCCCCCATAAGTGAGACATACATGACAGCATTTCGTCCCAAACTGGAAGAGTTGAGAAAACGTTAACGTCGTCCCATTAATGCTTCTGCATGCAGCTCCTCCACTCCAATGCTGTTTCCCTGCTTGAGCCGCACGCTCTCCTCTGTCTGTGGACAGGGCCATCTGCTACTTTGCAGTTGTGACTGTTTCTGCAGATGGGTACTAAATTGCAAACATGACCAAGAGTTCAGAGCAGCGCTTGTCACCAGTCTTTTGCCAATGTCACTTTAAGTGTTCATTTTTGACACTGGACCAGTTATTGAGCAGAGGCACCCTATAAATATCATATTAATGGTCAAGGTAGTTTTGTCTTTGTATGAGGTTGTTCTCAGCATTGGAGAAAGCTGGCTCATCTGTGAGGACCAGCTAGCCTGCTGAGAAGCGCTCAGGAGGACAAAAGAGGACTTCTAAAAGGGACCTCGTGTGCATCATATATGTAACGTGGTTCTGGCCACACAGATGCAATTTCAGAAAATCCATTGGACTCTTCCCCTAGCACCCAAGTGTTTACTCAGACACTGCACAGATTGTGTGTAAATGTGCCTCATCACTAATCAGTGAGCTGTAGGAATCTATTTAAATGGTGCCCCCAGTTTTGATCAGTCTGTATCCTGGTGACAAAAACCATGCCAGGCTACACAGAGAAGAGCGTTTTCCATCTGCAGCAGGTGTTTGCTAATTATTTCTCTTAATTTTGAGTTTATAATTCGGTTAATTAAAAGGGAGGGTATCACAAAAGCTTTCTGATTAAAAAATGAGTATTTTTTTAAATACAGCATTATATTTCAAACACTAAATGCACTGGCTGATGTATTTGTAGTTGGAGGGCAGTGTGGTGAATACGTGCTGCTCTTGATGTTCCGTTGTAGACCGACTTGTCTCTAGAGTATTAACTTGACCAATCCCTCCTCTAGGTCAGAGGGGGCACATAAACAAACAAAGCAGACCAATTAGGAATCTTGACCATACATGACATCATTTGTCTGGGAAACATGAAATGAATCCTGGTAAATAAAGTTCATGACTTCTTGGGATTGATTTAGTAAGCATCTAGAAGGAAAGCAGAATGCCTGGATACATGGAGGACATCGTATGTAAGAGAGTAGCTGGAGTGCCTGTAGACGGGGGAGGTGGAGTGGAAATCAATATTCCCAATGGAAAGCAGTGAAGGTGGAGGAAGAGAAGGGACCAATAACAGGACTTGGGAGGGCTGCTGAGCAGAGTCTTGCATCCTAGATCCAGCTGTGCCACCGAGCAGGCATGCTCTCCCATGTCCCCAGCCTTTCCGGTCCCTTCCCTAGAGTTGGACTCACAAAGCTCAGGATGGCGGTCTAATGCTTCCAAGTCTTGCAAAGTTTAGTCTTGATGTCCATCTAGTCTTTGGCTCTTCATCCAAAACCTCAAAGACAAGCTTAATCACAAAACTTTTGTAAATGACTTATGAATACATATTCTTTTAGGCCAATCCTGGAGATGATTGAGTTGCACTGATCAGCACGGTTGAGAGCATCTCCTTCAGTGACTGGGTAAAGTCACTTTTAGGAAAGTTCAATGTAAAGCATGAATAATAAAATCCCAGAAATAGAAATTGGGTTTTAAGCCAAAAACCACTAAAGCAAAGCAGCCAGGCCACTAGAGAAGTCTTACCTCTACCAAGGCTGGGCGACCATAAACTAAGCAGACTGCCTCTCTCTCTCCTCTCATTTTATATTTTCTTTAGTGCTGGGATTAAGGGTATGACTCCCTAGACCTGGGATTAAAGGTGTAGGCCACCACCACCTGGATTTATTCCTGCCTTGATCTTGTGTAGCCTTGAACTCACAGAGGTCTATCTCTGTCTCCCAAATCCTGGGATTTAAGGTGTGTATCACCATCACCTGACCTCTAGTGGCTTTAGCTTTGCCTCTGGTCTTCAGGCAAGACTTACTTATCAAAATAAAATAATATACCACTATAGTTCAAACTCCCAAAAGACAATAAAAAAATAAGCATACAGCCCCTTCTCGTATTTACAGTTTCTTCCAGGCCTAGCTCTGGAGAGAAGAGGTGGATCACTGCATAATCTATTCCATTTCAATTTCAAAAGACGATGCCTCTGATCAAAGGACACCGTGAACAGCACATTTCCATAAAATGAATCCTGACAATATTCCTTCAAATATGTGTCTTACTTTAGCTTTCCACTTGGAGGGAACATGGAGGTTGCCAGAACAGATAAATGGAAGCGAAACAGGGGATGCTGGAGGCTGCCACTTGCTCTGGTTGATAGACTCTCTGTAGTTTTCTGAACCTAGAGGTTTTAATCTAGACAGCACTGCTTCTGAGCCCAGGGTGTCTCTGAATACACTCGCCATTTCCCCGGGATAATGGGTGTCATAAAGAAATACCCCCTTGTGCCCCCTTGACCACCAGGAAGGTCAAGCTCGGGGACCTCATTGTTTGAGAATAATTTACTTACGAAACTGGAATGCATAAACTGTTCTCAGATTAAATTCTCAGGCTTCCGTGTGCTGTATGCTTCAGATCATCAGGGAAGTGGGGTTAGTAATTCACCTGTTTGCTCACACTGTTGTGCAGGCATCGTGGTTTGCTGACAAAAAAAAAAAAAAGAAAGAAAGAAAGAAAGAAATTAGTGGTATCGTGGTATATCTCTATCTAAGCATTTAAAATAGTTCTTACCACTAGGAGTATAGCTCCATTAGCATGAAAGCATGAAACTCTGGGTTTAATCACAAATCCCAGTAAAAATGAGTGTGATGGTGCCTGTAACCCTGTAATCCAAGCAGTTGGGAGGTAAAGGCAGAAGGACCAAGCTCAGGTATAGCTACATAAAGATTTTGAGGCCAGCCTGGGATACTTGAGATTCTGATTCAGCAACAACAATAGCATATTTTATCATTTTATTTTACGTGGGTGTGCACCTACACACACGCATGCACTTACACAAGCATGCTCATGGGCACCCCCTCACACACACTAAGCACTCTTGACTACTTATGTGTGGCCACCTGAGAGACACTGTTGGTAAGCAGACCACCTATCATAAACCCCTTTGAGAAATCTTACACACACAAACCTGTCTGATAATATTTTTAAAAAATCTGACTAAATTGATATCTGGTTCACGGGGTGACCGCTCTTGTGTGATCATAAATCGAATACAAATATGCAGTGAACCAGATGTAATTTTAATTTTTCCACAGTTTACTTCTGACCCTGTATCCATGACAGAGATTATTCATGACCATGTTAATAAATGCTAAGTATTTGTTATATAATGTGGAATCTATGTTGTTTAAATCAATTTGTTGACTTTAAATATCCATCTCTTTGACACATGCTTTCTTAAAATATCATAGTTTCTGATCTCAGAGGTAAAATTCAGAAAAGAATATAGAGAGCTTATTACAATGTCCAAAAACCTTCACTTACCCAGAGGTGACAAATTCTAACAAACCATAATGGGACTCAACTGAAGATCCAGGATTTAACTTTTTTTGGTTTTTCGAGACAGGGTTTCTCTGTGGCTTTGGAGCCTGTCCTTGAACTAGCTCTGTAGACCAGGCTGGTCTCGAACTCATAGAGACAGGATTTAACTCTTAATTGGATTTTTTGATACCTTGTTTATTTAAAGCTAGAGTTGATGCAGGAGGAATGTTATTATGAGTCTTGAATACATAGAACCGACACTTTCTAGACTACACTGCCCATGTAGTCTTCTTTCTTTATAGCAACACATGTCTGTATCAGTTACCTGAAGCTGTGTAAGGAAGGATCTAAGATGCAGCTGCTTAACAAAGTGGATAATTGAGATCCCATGGTCTCTTTGCATGAAGAATTGTGGGAGAACTCAATTGGCTGTCTCAGTTTCCTTGCATCCCATGAGGCAGCATTCAAAGTGTTGGTTGTAGCTGCAGTATTCTGGGGGTTCACCTGGAGGAGGACCTGCTTCTGAGTTCCTACCACCTGTGGCTCTCAGAAGTTGTCAGGTTCTCTTGTCTGTTACCCAGAGTCCTTTGTCCCCAGACATGTGACACTCTAGAAGGCTACATGCAGTTGAAACTGGGATCTCCGTCCCAGCTTCACTTTGCTCATTGATTATGGATGTGCTCATTTATCCCTCCTACTCTGGGCAGTGCCAGCACCTCACCAGGGGCCCCTTGCACAAAGTCTGGAACAAGAGCATCCCCAATCCACTGAGCACCATGAATCTTCTCTTCTGCCTCCCATTGGCGGGACCAGACCTGTGGAGTTTTCATCCACCCTCTGCTTCCACTCACTTGCAGAAACGAATTCACATCTAAGATGCAGTATGCCTGATTAAATGGGGGTCAGCAGAGATGACATGAAGCATGCACAGATTAAGTAAGTATAAAACAGGCCAATCATCTGCTGAAAAAATGGTTTGATAACTTGTAGAAACTTGTTTTACACTAAAACAATTAAGTGAAATTTGATTTATAAGTCACCATGGTTAATGTAAATGTGGAGCCCAGAAAACTCCGGTTCCATTTGACTCAGCCTCACTGCAAAGCGCTTGTTCCAGAAATATTCTGTACACAAAGAAAAGAAAAAAAATCCATAAAAAAAAACCAACCAACCAACAAGAGCACAGTACCAAACCAGCACCACCAACAGAAAGGTAGTTGACAAACTTTGGGAAAAACTTGACCAGGAACTATAGACCTGAACCAGAAGCCATAAGTACATTGGATAAGGCAAAAAATAAAAATCTAAGCAAAATTTTCATGCTTCCGGGGAAAGTGTAATGAGAACAGAAAAAAAAAAAAAAAAAAACAACCCAGGATGCTATGTGGAAAAGGGGTCCAGGCATCTCCCCAGAGGAATGTTCCCGTGGGATGGAGAGAGAACACAGTGAAGAGAGATAGCTGTGACACAGGAATTAATCTTAACTTGAAATATACCTATGAAGGGAAACACAAGTCAGCAGGATATACCATCACTGCTATGTGAGCATTATAATTGAGACTGTCTAAGAAAAGCCTGTGAAGTGGCGGTTTAAAAAGATTGTAAATTATGATCCTAGCTTCTTATTTTTCTCTCCACTTCTTGAACTCTCCGCCTTCTGCCCCTCCCCATCTGAACTTCTGCTTCTGAAAACACGCTTGTCCGAGAGAAAATACTGATAAATTCACATTCGTCCTTCGAAAACAATTTTCCTCCTTGTATTAGCCTGTCAGGGTTGTCTGAGATCACAACAAGACCTTGTGGAGCTCTGAAAATGAACTTGGTTAAGCTGTGTTGTTTCAGCCCTGCTCCTGTAATGATCTCCGGGAAGCCGGGGAAGCAGGGCATGGACTGGAATTTTAAAGACCCTCCGTCCTCCACCAGGTCTGTGTTGGCCCTAACGTGGGGAGTGGACTGAGAGCCACCTCTTGATTACCCAAATATTGATGTCCCTTTTTCCTCAGCAGGGGCTGAGCTGTTGAAAACGAGTCTCAAGAGGAAAGAGAGAGACAGGCAGCATGTGTTTCTGTAAGCCACATGAGGGAACTGCTCTAAAATGCAGGAAATCACCCTTTCTTGTTGCCACTCAAGACAGTTGCAAGCATAGAGCACATGTCTCTTGTGTTTTGAAGAACTCTGGGAACAGTGGTAGCCACTATGCCATGAGTACCTACAGTTTGTTGTACTGTGTTTTCTTAGTAAGCTTTCATTAATATTAAAGGTTTTTTCCCTTAAAAGACATTTTAATTTAAAAATGATTACATTCTGTTTGTATGTCAAGGGTTTGGCACACCACACAGTGAACATGAAGAAGTCAGAAGAGAATTTACAGCAGTCAGTGCTCTTCCACCATGTGGGTCCCGGGTCTTGAACTTATGCCATTAGGCTTGGCGGCAACCACCTGTATCTGCTGAGCCCTCTCACCATCCCAAGTTTCTCTGTGTGTGACTTCTGGATTGAATCAAGGATGCAACTGCCAATTCAGTGACAGCATCCTTGGGTAAAGAACCAACTTGGCTCCGTGGACGTGAAGCCTTGAGGAAGTTTCCCAGTGCCTCTGGGCCTCCATAGTCTCCCCTGTAACATAGGGTGATGAGGATTGCAAGGTTAATGAAACAGAAAGGGCTGTGTCCATTCCCAACAAAGATCCAATCAATGAGGTTTCTGCTGTTCTTCCCTACTGAAAATCACAGCCTGTGTGTATGTCATCAATAAACACTTCCAACGAGTTTCTTTTCAAGACCAGGATCCAATGGCAGAATTTGAATTTCTGAATGGAGAATTAACTATTATTCTAGAGGCTGATGAGATGGCTTAGTGGGTAATGGAGCTTGCAGCCAAGTCTGACCACACAGGACCCACATGGTACAAAAAGGTGAGTGAGTGGTGCAAGTAGTCCGCTGACCTCAAAGCTCTATCCCTAAACAATAAATAGATAAGATAAACATATGTGTGTGTGGGGGGGTGTGGGTTACTTTTATTTAGCACTTGTAAGTGTATATTTGGTGTGCAACTGAGTTCAGATTAGATACATTTCTATCATTTTCTGCAATAGTAATTATATACATATAATATAATATAAATATGTATGTATGTAATTACTATCTCAACTTCTATAAACTTCATTTTTTCTCTTGCTTTTTGAAAATATTTTCCCCCAGATGTGATGAGATTCTTTATGCTGCTGCTCCTGAATACTTTTCCTCTTTTTTGCCCCATACTTTGCTTTTCTTCCAGTAACATGTTCTCTTCAGAATAATTGAGGGCATTTGCAGTGTTTGAACTCTAGCCGTGCCTTTTTCAAACAGAGCTCTTTGTTCAGGGTGTGAAGCCAATATTATATGTGTTATTGTTTCATACTGACCATCTTTGGGGCAATTTAATCTCTGGCCAATTTAGAAATTCCTTTAATGAAAGCCTGTCTGAGGTAAAAGTTGCAGTTTTTGTTTGTAGAAACCCAGTGCCATTTCACTTTCCCTCACAACCAAAGCATCCCTGGTGATAGCCTCTGTGCTGGCTCTTTAAAGACGGGCTCTGTAGGGGAGACCTTGCAAACCTTTTCTTCCTTGCTCCCAGTGTGCTTTTCTGTAGTGGCTGCCCAATCCCCCAGATCTTTCCTGCATCTCCAGTCTCCTCCATTTATTATAGTTTCTCTGTCATTCATTAATTCCACCATAGAATCATTAGGTCTCTCGAGAGTCCTGCGTAGTAATTCCCTCCCTCTGTACTCACAGGACCTTCAGGGGTCCAGCATGACTCTCCCCTCTCCTTAGCTCTTCTCCTCTGTTTTCTAACTTCCACCTCTGGCCAGCAATTTGGGTAATTCAGGTATTGCTGCTTACTAATCACTATTTTTCATTGAATGTCTTATTTGCTGTGTAACTATCCACTGACCTGATAACAACTATTTTTAAAATGATTGTCTTTTCTCCCTTTGTGTCCTTTGTAACTAGGTCTTCTCTTGATGAAGTCTTTTGTCTCTGTTATTCTGTGTCTTCAGACATTTTTCTGAAAATAGTTATTTTTATTACATATTAAATAATTCTATTATGGCAAGTTCCTGGAACCCAGTTCGCTGATTCCTGCGGATAGTGACTGGAACCCAATTCTCTGTTTACTGTGGGAAGTGATATTTGCTCTTGGACTTTGCATCCCACTGTGTTTTGCGATCTTTGCCTCTAAACTCATACATATCTGATCTTTACCTGGAAACTTTGAGCTTAAATCAAGTACACGTATTTTATTTTTATTTTTTCAACAGTAGAATTTCTTAATTCAAAACTGTAGGCTTGAGCCAGTGAGCTGGCCCAGCAGATAAAGCTGAGATGCTTGCAGCCAAACCGAATGACCTGAGTTCAATCCCCAGGATCTATACGATGGTGAGAGAATCAACTTTTGCAAGTTATTCTCTGGCCTTCACACACAAGTCATGGCAAGTGTGCCAGCACACACATATGTGATAAAAATAAATAAAAAATCTTAACAAAAACCAAATAAACCCTAAATACTAATGGTTTTACTCAGGTGGAACATTTAAAACCAAAACAAACCAAATAGAATGAATTAAACAAACTCAGGAAAGTTGGCTTGATTTGGGGTATTTGTTTAGATTTCAGTATTTCATCATGGGTAAACCTCTTAGAATCTCAGTCATGGTGGATATATTCAGTTATTTTTCTGCTATCCTTTGTAACTGTTCTTTCTGACATTTCCTGGTTTTCATCCATGGGTTCTGTTCTGTGGCAGTGTTAATCCCTGTGAGGCTAAGGGACCTCCATGATCTTGTCAGTCAGAACTTCCCTAACCTTCAATTTCATGACCTGAAAATGGAAAGAGATGCCAGTTGTAGAACAGAAATGGATGGAGCTCATTGTACAGACAAAGGAAGGTAACAAGTCATAGGTCAGGGGAATCTGCATTCTGGGAAGGGGAGGTTTACATCGCAGTCACAGTACACAATGAACATGCTCATAGCTGATGATCCCTTCCAATGTGTAGTTATGGATGGTGTAGCGACAGGTCCCCAGCTGATGAGAACTAGTCCCGTATATAAGAATTCTACAGATAAACAGCTGAGTCTCATTCATCTCCAGCACTTAAGACAAATCAAGGCAAGGCTACCATATACTTTCAATGTCAAGGACCCAGACATCCTGTGTTCTTACTTTCAGAAAATTCTTATCTACCAGAAATTGTAAAGCTAATATCAACAAGAGGAAAGTCTTGAAAACATGGGTGGTTAAAGCTATCCCCAAATCATAATCACTGAAATTGGAATTTCAGCATGTCAGATCTTCATTCACTCCACATACCCACCCAGTGTTCACGACACAGGGAAAGAAGGAAGTCAACAGGGAAAACAAAAGGAGATTGGGGAAACAAAGCCAAGAAGCAGGATGGAGGGAGAAAAACTATACATATAGAAGGCCTGGCCAGGGATTTGTTTGTTTTATCCTCTAACACCTTGCTCATGGGCTGTCTTACCAGAATCACACAATGTATGCTTGCTGAGCAGGTATAAAGCAGTGGTGGCCCATGTTCCCAGGGAACATTGACCTCCCTTTACCATTGTTATCTTAAGAAATCAGTATGATATAAAAATTCTCTTAAGAGTCTGGACTCTGGCCCTCAAACATACTTTGATAAAGCATTGGCTGCATGAATTAGTGCAGGAGAATCTGTCTGTGCTTTCTCTCTACCCCTCTCTAACAGATGTCAAGAAGACATGCAGCCTTTCTGTGGCTGTGACATTGAAGGGAGATGATTCCCTGGGCTCTGTGGTTGCTGACTCATACCGTCCTCTGGAGGCTTAGCTTTCTCTCCTCACAGATGCAAAGTCAGGGATGTGATGGCCAATCTGTCTTTTGTCTCATGGTCAAGTGTTTAAATAAGTGCAAAAAATCCAGAATCAACTTTCCTGTGAAGAAAGAATAGGCACGAACCAAGTGCACTTGGGTAGCTGGGAAGTCAGCAGCGCCTAATGTCTGACTTTATGACCCTGGTTGAAGCTGCAGGTCCCGCCTGCGGTATTTTAGCCAAATACTGAACTTTGTTTTGTCCATGAAGATCTAAAGAGTTGAGATTGCTAAATAAATTTCCTTCCCAAACCACAGGGGATGGATAAGAGAGATCTGAATGTGCTAATAAGAAAAAAAAAATCACATTATTGAAGCTTTGTTCATGTTGTGTGTATATGTGTATGCGGGTACATATGGATATGCATGCACATGTGTGCCCACACAAGCATGTGTGTCGGGGGACTTTGTATGCTACAGGTGGTTGTCAGATCCCCTGGAGCTAGAGTTATAGGTGATCATGAGCCTCCTGACATGGGTTCTGAGAGCAAGCATGGGTCCTTCTTAAAGAGCAGAAAGCAGTATTAACCACTGAGCAATACCTCTATTTCCAGAAAAGCACATTTTTTTAAACAAAGGATTCAACAGTCTTTTTGTAGTATTAGTATAGTCATATTTCTGTCTCTGAGCAAAGTCTTTAGGAAATTATTTGTTTCTGGCACCTTGTAGGTCTCGCGCACTTTGACCCATGAATGCCTTTTTCTTTCCTGTGTCACATCCATCAGGAGCAGAACCCAACAATGTCTTCAAATCACAGCAATTTAGAATGATGTTAGTGTTGAAGGGAAGCCACAGCCTTTAGTGTGCAGAGAAACCATGTCTCATAAAGAAGTTAAAATTTGACACCAAAACCTTAGTAATATAGTAAAATTTTTACTTTCTCAACCTGAGGTATTAGCATTAAAAGGTGTATGTGTGTTTTTCCCTTAAATAAATAACCCTTTTATTATCCATAATTCTGAACTGGTGTGGGGTTGTATTGTGACTTACATCATCACATGTATATCATAATATCTTCAAAACTCCAAAAGGGAAAAATATTTCAAGATATTAAGTAAAGTTTTGTTAAAATCATCGTGAGTTTTATCAAGTCTACCCCCTTGACACCGTGGTTTTCAATCTTCCTAATTCTGTGACGCTTTAATACAATTCCTCATGCTGTGGCTACCCTCAACCATAAAATTATTCCATTGCTATTTCATAATGGTAAATTTACTACTGCTATGAACCCTAATGTATATGTCTGTGTTTCCTGACGGTCTTAGGTGATCCCCATGAAAGAGTCATTTGGCTCCCAATGAGCTCGTGACCCACAGTTTAAGAACTTCAGGCACTGTGCCATTTCACATTCTATGTTCAAAACAGTTACTAGATTTAAGCTATAGTGGAGAACAGCAGCCAAGATTTTAGGAAGAGAAGCAATTCTAAATGTGGACCTGGGATTCAAGCCAGGTCCCTCTATTCTAACCACCTTAAATTCTGTGTGTAGTGTTCATCTTTCCATGCAAAAACAAGAGCAAAGGATGACTTTTTAAAAAGCAAACACAAGAGAGGGATTTTTAAATGAGTTTAGTAAAGGGGTCACCATAAATGTTTGGCAGGTTTATAGTATGGCTTTGTGGAAATAGATCTAATTTGAAATGCAATTCAAAGAATCTGAGGGTAAAATGATGAAGAGAAATGGAATTGTAGCCCTCTACAGAAACCCCGACAGCGCATAACCATGTCATGGGTAAATGCCCATCTGATAAAAGGGTTTTAATTAAACTCCATAATTTATTATCCATTATACTTCAATGAATTGAAAAGGATATAATCTAAGATGCTCTCTGTCTGCAAAACAGGATTGTGTACCATAAATCCCATGCACTGTGTGCCTTCAAGCGAGAAACTGTCCCCACTAATAAAGTGTGGGGGTGACAATAATTAATTTCCATAATCTTTTAACACTTAGCACATTTGTCCAGATACTTCTTTCTGTGCAGAGTTTGGCCTTGTTTTGAGTTGAAAGAAAACCTCACAACAGCAAATTATTCAAAGGGAGAAGATTTGAATTAAATGTGAACTGGGGATAGATCCAATGATAGTCACTGTGTTGTTTTAGACAACCACACATACTCCAGGGATAGGGATATTCTTGCAAATGTTTTTCATACATATATGTATGTATACCCATATATGTATACATGTATTGTTCAGATACTTATACTGATAAAAACATGTATTCATGTGACTGGCCAGATGAATCAGCAGGCAAGAGGATGTTCTGTTCTTGCAGAAGACCTAATTTCTGTTCCTAGCCCCCAAATCTGGTGACTTACAACCAACTGTAACTTCAGCTCTCTTCCGGTTTTCTCAGGTATCTCTATTTATATGCATAAATCCCCACACAAACATACATGTATCTGTGTACTTAGGAATGTAGAAAATCATAGAAAAAAATATATTCATATACAGTCATTAAAGTCATATAAGTTGACACATCTTTTTCTATAGTTATATTGATTTTACATTTTCAACTGTCTATATTTATTAAATTAAATGCAGAGCACATAAAAGAATAGAAATAAAATAGAGAAAGGATCCCTGAAATAAAAAAAAATAGTGAAAACAGTTCTAATTCTTCCTTCTTCCAGCCTTCTCTATATGGGAAAGCCCCGACAAAAGTTGCTTGAGATTAATTTCAGGGCAAAAGTCTCAGAACTATGTGGCATCACATGTATTTTTATAATTCTATATTCCATTACTTTTTAATATGTATAACTAGGCTCAGATCATATATTATTTCAAACTTTTCTTTTTTTCACTTAAGATATTCTCACATAAATATACTTTTTAAAATTTCAGTAAGGTGTTAGGAATATAAACTCTATTTCATGTACCTTTTGATGATGAATATTCTATCTCAAATAATTATATTTGCTGTCAAAACAATACTGTAATTAATAATTTTAAGCAGGGAATCATTGGATGATAAGAAGTGGCCATTTGAAATTTTAATCACCGTATGAACAGCTCACCCTTCCAAGGGGGTTGTACTGAGTATACTCACCTCACTAGGAATATTTCCCCATCCCAAACAAATATGGAGGAGATAGACTATCACGGATTTAATGAATTAATTACTTAATCAAATTAAGAGCTTGAGTTACAAATCTTTTGCATATTTGCAGAAGTTTTCTCAAATACCTAAGTATTTTTCCTTTCCCATTTATTTATTATGTGTTTGAGTGCGAGTATGCACTCATACAGGCTTGTGTTTCTTTGTGCTCCACACTGGTTTTATCCTTCTACTATGTGGGGCTCAAGGACTGAACTCAGGTTCTTGGGCTTGGTGTTCAGCTCTTTTACCCACTGAGCCACCTTGTCATCTCCCAAAAACAAACCCAGTTTTTAGTATATGAATGAAAAAAAATTATAAGATAGTGTTTTTAATGCAGTTTTCACCTCCTTTTAGGGCACATGGATGATGGTAGAAGATACAAAATAATCCCTCACTAGTTCAGAATTATGTATAATAAAGGGTTATTTATGTAGGGAAGAATTACAGATCACTGTCCTAGATCACAATCCTCTACATGAATGAGGAGTGGGAAGGGAGCCTAGCATTGGGAAGTGAGAAATGGAAGAAAGAGAGAGCTAGAACACAGGCTTTGCAGCTGCCTTTATAGTATAAGAGACCACACCCAAGTGGGCTGGTTTCTTAAAGGCTATTGGCTGAAGAAGTGGAAGGAGCTCCCACAGCACATCCCCCTTTTGTTTAAATAAGAGTTCCAAACCCAATACAAAACTATATCCACTAGGAAGAGATATCAAGTATAAGATTCAAATTACAACCAGCATAAACAATATTGAGCAAGGAATGTAAGCTAAATGTTACAATAAACATTTTATCCTAAGAAGTCTAAGTCTTGTATTGGAAATGGCTTGGCTAGATCATAAGAGGATGGTACTATGACTATCTAATCTTCAACCCCATTAAAGGTCTGAGAAGGGCCAACAGAAGAGCTATAGGGGAACAGACCTAGGCAAAGAAAATTAAACTGAATGCTGGGAGAAAGGAGGCAGAATCAGAAAGAACCTCTGCCAGAGACAGACATGCTGAAAATTTGCTGGGAGGTCAAGACCTCATAGTGATGCACAGGTTAGTGGAGATTGGTTAAATTAAGATGTAAGAGTTAGCCAATAAGAAGCTAGAGCTAATGGGCCAAACATTGATAATAATAATAATAATAATAATAATAATAATAATAATGTCACGTGGCTTTGAAATGCCAGCTCTCGGGACCATGCTACCAATGCAACCTCCGGCTCTTTCAAGAAACTGAGCATTTAAATTGGTTTTGTAAACAGTGTATTACAAACTGCTTAATGACTCAACATAGACTGTCTGCATATGTTGTAGGAGCTGCGGGCTGTGTTCCTGCAGCCCCAGCTCCTGGTAGCCTATGTTGAGTCATAAGAAGGGCTTAACATTTTAAGAAGTGCTTCTGGACAGAAAATAATTACAGATACATAATAAAGACAAATCCAGGTGTAAAAGACCTCTAAATGGGTTACAGTGTTGGATAAATGTATGTAGCCTTGGGAAAGAGAAGAAAAAGAGTGTAGAGAGTTGGAAAAGAAGTAAATGGTTTAAAAAAATGGCAAAGTCTTCAAAGAGACAGAGTACAGACAGTTATAGATTAAAAAGTGTAAAGACAATAAAATAAATATTAAAAAGTAATAGAGTAAGAAAAGTCAAGTAAAGAAAGAATATGCAAGTAGAGTCTGGTTTATTATTGTGTTTTCTTTGAATTTTTTGACTGTCAAGGAGCTAATTACAGAGACATTTCATTGTATGGGTTGCCAAGCTAAATAACCAACATATATACTATAAAGATATCTTAACTTCAGAATTTGAGTCTAAGGATATGTTGCTTTGGAAAAGACGTTCTTCTTTTGTTTCCACAGAGGATGAGATCCTGTGGATTCATTCCATGCTAGTGTGGTTTAATGGGCCAAGACCCCTGAAAAGTTGCTTTAAACACCCCTCAAATAATTACTTCTCCCAACAAACAGCAGGAAGCAGTTGGGAGAAGAACTACACCCATATTCCCAAATATTGTTTTTAAATGTTTCTTTACATTTAAAGTGGGATATGCTATGGAGATTTGCATGGGTATGGATCTTGGTTTATTGATACAAATTTAAGGTCAATTTTATTATACTATGTATATGTATTTCTGATCTTGATTAAGGTTTTGTGTTTGTGTAGCTCACTTAAAATGTAATGTGTAATAAAGAAATATAGGTTAACAGAGCCTGTAGTCATGATAGATTTTCTAGAGGTACAGAGATGCATTTCAGATGGATAGGGATTCTTAAAACCTTTTAAAGACTAAAGAATATGGCATTTAAAATGTTTTAAAAACTTAGGACTTTTTATGCCAGTGAGACACATCTGCTCCTGGCGCACCAATTACTTCAAGAGGAAGATGGGCATTGGAGAGGCTCCTTATGGAGTTGGTTAGCCATTTGGGCAAGAAACTGCTCTTGCCTGGACTACTTAATGAACTGGACATGCAGGACCCACAGAGAAATGACTGCTGAACTTGCCTAAAGGTGAGATGGTCCTTTGGGGTTCCTGCTTTATGAAAGAATAGAAAGAGTCTGCTAGAAATTCTGCAGGACACAGAAGAAAGTGATTGACAAACTGCTTATATAGGCAGAACTGTTTTTGAAATTTCCTGTTTCATGGAAAAGTCTGTTGGATATTATGGGTCTATAGGCTGTAGATGGATGCCCCAACAGTACAAAGAACTTTGGGTGACTGTCCAGGCAGCAAGATGTCTCTGTCATTTCTAGAGTTTTGGAAATTGCTTACAATGCACTTCCTGTTTACTTAGGTAATATTATATCCTTTTGGAGTGTTTGATGGAGTTGAAGAATTGATAGCTATAGCTTTCCTTAGTTATGATAAAAGATAAAATAGCTATAAATATTGTAACTGTAATTATTTCTTGATACGTGTTTTGCTTTATGCAAACAGAAAACTTTTTTATTCAAACAGAAAAGGGGAGGTGATGTGGGATTCCCCTCAGTATGCTGTGATTACCATTAATGGATAAAAAAAACTGGTTTGGGGCTACAGTAGAGCTATAGGGGAGCCGAGCTAGTCAGAGAAAACTAAACTAAATGCTAGGAAAAAGGAGGTGGAATCAACTAGAAGCCATGGAGCCTCCACTGAAGACAGACATACTGAAATTTTGCTGATAGGCTATGACTTCATGGTGATGCACGGGATAATGGAGATTGGTCAAATTAAGATGTAAAAGTCAGCCAATTAGAAGCTAGAGATAATGGGCCAAGCCCTGATTTAAATAATATGGTTTCTGTGTGATTATTTCAGGGCCAAGCCCTGATTTTAATAATATGGTTTCTGTATGATTATTTCAGAATGACCAAGCAGCCCCCCTCCAATAGATAATGTCTCATCCTTGTACATATCATAACTTTTCAACAGATTCTGACAGTTAGATTCAACAACACAAATTCTTTCAGATAATTTTGTCAAATTGATGCTATACCTCTCTTCAGTATTGAACCATTTTTAATGAGATAATATTGAAAACAAAACTAGTTCCTAGAATCAAATAATAGGAAGGAAAAAATAAAATAAGTCTTATACAATGCCTCCCATAATATATGCAAAATAATTATTGAATTCCTGGATATTATTCATTTTTTGTAGTTTTTCAGATCTTACCTGTCATAAAGTAATTACAATGAATTGGAGTAGGTGTAATAATTATTATTGACCAGCATGTGGCCAGAGACTCTAGCAAGGCTGGAATCTTAAAGGCTGTTGGCTGAAGGAGTGGAAGGAGCTCCCACAGCACATGAATAATAAGTATGATTAACTAGTACCTTGTTTTTCAAATAGCTATTTAGAGAAAGGTTATTTTAGAATATTTAAAAATATTTTTAAGATATTGAAGACCACTTTAGCTCATTAAATCAGGAACATGCCAAAATGTAATGGAAAAGTAAACCATTCATAAAAATGTTTTTCAGCTTATACCATTCAATTTTGTACATTTCTTAATTTTGTACATGTTTTCTCTCCTTTTGTGGGTCAGACTTAATGTCTGACTTTTCTGTGCATCCGTCCTGACACAGATAAAAACATGTAGCATACATATTTGCGTGACCATATAAACAAGTACACACAAAACACACACTATAAACTTTCCATTCACACAAATTAAAGGCTCCATGAAAAGCAAAATCTGATTTCTGTTTTGCATCATGATTTTGAAGTACATTTATTTGGTCTTTGTCCTTAGGTTGATGCAAGCACCCAAGCCCTTCAGGTGCATCTTAGAGTTGTAAATTCAATTCATGTGCATTGTGGAGGAAAATGGATGGCTTCTGAGGGGTTCTCTGTGGTCTGTGTGTCTTCTTTTCAGTACTAGTCTAGGAAAATCTTCCTTTCTTCCTCTATTGCTGCTGAAGTTGATCACAAGTCTTGGGGAGTTTTTAAAGGGAAGGAATTTTTGTCAAATCAGAATTTCAGAAGCCAGGATTCTTGTCAACTAATAGGGTGGTTTGCTGCCTTCTAAGCAAACAGTAATCCCTTTAAAAGGCATCTCCCGCCTCTCAATTCCAATCCCCTTCTCTTTCCTCGTGTGCTGATATAAATACATCTTAAAAAGATACCCCCAACTTTTTATGTTTATTTTCCCGCTGTTCTGCACAGCTGGAAGTTTTCTGTATTCTTTTCACAACTGTTTGCATCTCCCTGTAATGAAACCATTTAGTTTCCATGAAAGTCTTTTGCTTTCTTTCCTACAGAGCATTCTGTTCTGCAGAAACAGACTCTGGAAACTTCTCTACACTTTCCAATCCAAGCTCCTGGTTGGCAAACTGTATTTACTGAAAGTTTGTTGCTGGTATACCATCTCCCAATAGGAAGATGGAAGGAATGGTGACTATATTATATTTAATGGAAAGTTGCCATCTACTATTTGTGATTTGAGATCATAGCTAGATAGTGTTCAGGGCCTCATATTTAACAGTAAAATGCTGTTACATGTGGATGAGAAACTGATGTATATGAACAGTTAAAAGGGCGTTCACACACTCCAGGAGATGATGTGGGGACCGTGCAGAATGAGGACACTGGGGACAGAAGATGTGGGTCTCATGATTTCCATGTTTAGTTGCTATGCTATCCTTTGTGACATCTATAAGTCATCAAAGGAGACAGAGAGAAAAAAAATAAGTAACTATTTCTCACAAAGAATAAATTGGGTCCCAATTATATAATTATATCCTTATCTGTAACAGAAGTGAGCAGAAGATGCTTAATTGATTTCAGAGCTGCTACAGATGGTTATGCAATTTGCTTTGTACTGCTTCCCATCTTGAGTGGCAATGGTAGTAATACTGTGTCCTAATGTGCTGCTGTGTTGGGTGTGTCCTGGTCCTCTGACCCTTACAGTCTTCCCAGCTGCTCTTCCACAACATTCCCTGAGTCTTAGGTGCAGGTTGTGATGGAGCTGGGGAGTGAATGACCATTTCTTCTCAGCATTTTGATTAATTGTGCCTTTCTATAATAGTTTCTGTCTTGAAAGGGGCAGTTTCTTTGTTGAGGAGTGAGGGCTACACTTATCTGTGATATGGGGATACATGTTTGAAATGAAATGAGAGTTAAGGTGTTTCATCATATCAGCAAAATTAGCTAGTACATAAACTGAGGCTGAGCCTGCTTCTGTAATAAAGATGATCAATGGCCATAATGTCCTCCTGTTTCACCCCGTTCGTTTCTAACAAGAAGTTGGTATTCTTCCCTCTAAAATCTTTCTCTGCCCATCATCTTCAACTCGAAGTTATTGTTGTATGAAATAATTTGGTCAATGCTTTAGCAGTGAGCTTGACAGAGGCATGGGGTTCTTTACATTGAAGTGTGTAGTCTTGCAAGCCTGCTGTGGGTATCTTGTTGGTAAACACACGAAGACAAATGTCCCTGGGAAATGAGGAGAATGAACAGATTCCAGGAGAAAATCAATTTGGAATGTTCAGCACAAATATTTTATTAAGGAGATCAAACAAATTCTACCCAAATCTAGCTTGGTGAACCTTTGAGCTTACTGGAATTTAAGTAGAGGAGCACGGGCATCTCTGGCAATGGCATCACAGAGGAGCCCGCTCCAACATGCATAATGAGTCAGGAAAGTGGCCTCCCTAGGATTCTCTTTGCAGCTTGCAGACATCACCAAAGTATCCTCTCTGCTAGGAATCCCATTTATGTAGGTAATGTCGCGGGAGGGCCCCACGAGGCTTCAAAATTTCCTGTGAGCTTTTGTAATGTTCCGGCAAGGATTGTGAGGTTTTCGGGTTCCCTCCAGGAAATGTCTTCACAGCAATTCCAGAGCGCTGTCTGTTCACTGCTGTCCAAGAGAAAGCCTGGGACCCAGTGGGCAGAGCAGAGGGACCCCTCAGTGCTTCTGTCCAACCCACCATTACGCCGGACAATGCATTGCGGTTGTTTCTCATGGCACTTTTCAGTGTAATTGTCTTACAGCAACGAACCAACGCAGATGCATCTGTTAACAAGGTTAACTGCCATCAAATAATAATTCCCTTATAAGTGACTTATAATTTGATGGCAACTCAAAACAACACTTTAAAAGACTTTTTGGCATTCAGGAAAATTATTCTAATTTTTTCAATTACTGTGTCTGAAGAAATGGATCCAAGAGCACCTGAGTGTGGGAAACAAGGACCTAGAAAAGTTCTACATAATTTGTTCTCAAGTTCCTTCCTGTTTACAGAGCCGTGTTTCCACATGAAAACGGAAGGGTTTGAGTACATAAAACACGAAAACTTTTCCATTTCAAACTGCATCACGAATCGCACTCTGCATTAAGCAGTGCCTTCAGCAAATATATTGAATAGCTCCCGACATCCTACAGTGCTTTACTCTGTCGCTTTGGCGCAGACAGCTCTATTACAGTATGCTTTGCCAATGAAAGTTGTGTGTTTTTAAGGTGTACATTGTGAAGTTTTGATGTAGGCTCACTGTGTGCTGATTACCATATTCAAACTGCCATACAGACCACTTTATATCAACTGCACCACGGCTTTGAGGGGATTGATAAGAACAATTAAGATCAACGATCTCAGCAAATTTCAACAATATAATACAGTATTATGATCCATGTTAATACTCCGGAATTTTTCATCCTTCACATGGGCTTTTTAACTCCTGACACCAGCTCTCCTTCTGCCCACAGGCCCCTAGGTGATAGTATATAATATTTGTTTTTTTCCAGGCCCAGATATTTTCACTCAACATTTAGATTTCTAGGGACAACTATATCCTTATAGATTTGTATGTCATCCTTTTAATCCTTTCTTGAAAATACAAGCATTCTAAGCCTCACACATATTAGGAAGACTGTTAGAACAGAGAAAAGTGATAATGGATATTAGTAAGGATCTTGAGAAAGGACAGCCCTGGGGACACATTGGTGGGATGTAATGGGTGTGGCCCTGTGGAAAAAGAATGACAATTCCTCATAAAGCTAAAATTGAATTGCCATATCATCCAGTAATGTCATTTCTGAGTGCAAATGGATCCTCAGTTATGATGTTCAGTTTAACTGTTTTGATTTGATAACAGTGTAAAAAGCAATTGGCTTGTAGTAGAGACTATCCCGAATCTTACCCCTTTTCTGGGTTGTTTGTCACTGGGACAGTGCTAGTTGCTGCCACTGCTCTTGGTGAGTCAGGCTACCCTGAGTGCAGAGAGAAGATATTCTGCTGTGATGGTGCTAGGTTACTTAGGTTTCGATTTACAATCTTTAAAAATTACTATGAGTTTGTTGGATTGCAATCCTATCATAAATCAAAGAACACCAGTGTATATGCTAAATCATCCAATGGGAATGCAGTCTATCAAAGAGGTATTAAATCCTGCAGTGGTTGTAGTAGTGCCCATAATTGATGTATGCAAATGACACAAACATCATTTGGTAGACTGGTGTGGTAGCTTGATTCAGGTCTGAGGCACTGGATAGAGGCTCCCAGTTCCCCTTCTTATAGAGCTACAAACCTCCCTTATCAGGTTCGCACACTACAGCCGTCAGTGGAACTCTAGTTGTCCTGAAGCCAGGTGTAGACAGTGAGGAACAATCTCTATGCCCCAAACCATTTAAATCACAAAATACCCACACCCCGGGGAGCATGTTAGGAGCTCTTAGGATCAAGGCATGGGCCCTGGCAGCCCTAACAGCCCTAACAAGATAGATTTGGCCAGGTGTCCTTTATAAATCTATTTAGAGAAACAAATGATAGTGATAAGGAAAACATACTCAGTGTGGCCACATTGGAAAGAGGAAGACAGGGCTCAAGGGCCCATCTTTTCTGTCTTCCTGGTCCTGCAATGAACGTTAGTTTTAAACAAAGAGCAAGACACGGGACTAGCTAAGCAGGGACTTTCCTGTATGGTGGCTGTTAGTAACCAAGTCAAGTTCTCATCCATCCGAGTGTCCCTGTGATGGCCTTCCATAAGAAGAGTCTCGACATCTTACAAAGCTCCTAATCAGGGATTATTAACATGATCCAGGTATGGATCAAGCAGTAGAAAAATCCCTTCCCACAAAAAGCTTTACTGGCGGAGTTAAGCCATAGCCTACGTAAAATAGTTTATGCCTGAATATATATGAACACGACACAAACTAACAAAGAAATCCCACAAATACTCCAAAGGCCAATGGAAACCAGCAAAGAAATGTTAGTGGACAGAATACATTATGAAAAATTAAAAATCATAAGAATGTGAAGCAAGTATGACCAATGAAAATTTTTATTTTTAACATTTGTCTCATCTGAACTGACCATGGTTATAGAAAAACACTAATGATATAACAGAAATTTTCATTATTGTTTGTTTAAAATTTTTAACAATATAGGTCCAAAATTTCCACCAATGGCCTGTACTCTGTTTCACCCAAAACACTGAGAATGAAAATAATTTGAAAAAAAAAAAGTGTAAATTTTCAGTTCATAAAGTTAACATACACAGGACAGACCTCGGTCTACAGCTCGCCTGACACTAGAATCCACGTAGCACTGAGCACTGAGGTACAGCATAAAAGTCAACTAGAATTCATATTTACCAAGAGATATTCTGTTTCTTACTGCTCATCGCCCTGGTAATTACAGTATTGACGGAAAGCTTAGTTTAATTTGTATCAATTACCACCCCCCCCCAACCATTTCAATACACCTCTTAGCCTTCTTAATCAAAGCTTGTTTGAGAACATGGTAAGTGCATTTCTACCCTTGAGCTTCATCTGTTAAGCCCATTGAAGTTGTGAGCTGTGTGCAAAGCAAATCCTGCTGATGTGGCAATGGGTCCTGGCTCCCTATGCAATGGACAGAGTTCCTTAGGTTCTAATGATTCCCCCATTGCTGAGAACAACTGCATTTCTCCAGAATTTAAGGCATATCAGAAATACAAATTAATATTACAGTAGAAATATTTAGAATGAGAAAGTAGTTTTCTATAAGAACTGTAGATCTTTAATACAATCCCTTTAGTTTGTTTAATTCTCAAAAAGCAAGCATTAAATCAATAAAAACTACAATTGTATTGGTATCATGAACAATTGAGCTCTCTAAAGCCTTCATTTACATTACAAGGGAATTCCTGACATTTTATGAATGTAGGAAGAAAGGCTCTGATTGGCTAGCCAGTACCCCAGGCCCCTTAGTAAGTCAATAACTGATGGATGATCCCTAGCACCTTAGCAAGTCAGTAACTGATAGAAGACCCCTAGCACCTTAGTAAGTTAGTGACTGACAGATGCAGAATTGTATCTGTCTACAAATTTGGTCAACATTCTGTTTCCTTTTCATATTACTCATGACCTCTTAAGCTAGGTTGATATGGGATTCCCCTCTGTATGCTGTGAATACCATTGGTTAATAAAGAAACTGCTTTGAGCCTATAGCAGAGCAGGGCAGGGAAAACTAACTGAATACTGGGAGAAAGAAAGCAGAGTCAAGGAGAAGCCATGTAGCCCTGCCAGAGGCAGAGGCCAGAACTTTACCTGGTAAGTCACAGCCACGTGGCGATACACAGATGAATATAAATGGGTTAATTTAAGATGTGAGAGTTATCTAATAAGAAGCTAGAAGTAATGGGCCAAATAGTGATTTAATGAATACAGTTTCTGTGTGGTTATTTTGGGAGTCTGAGAGGGTGGGTAACAAGCGAGCAGCCTCCTCACTACACTAGCTAGTACTTTCAAATATTTATTATTTTATTTTTATTTGTGTGAATATTTTGCTGCATGTATGCAATGTTCACCATGTGCATACAGTACCTGTGGAGGCCAAAAGAAGTTATTGGGTGCCCGGGTACTGGATCTACAGGCAGTTGTGAACTGCCATGTGAGAGCTGGGACCCGAACCCAGGTCCCCAGGAGGAGCAGCCAGTGTTCTTAACCAGAGCCATCACTGCAGCACCTAGTTTGGATAGTACCTTCATGTATCACATAATAAAACAGGACAAAAATCAAGACTTCCAGACACTGGGGACAAACCAGGAAAACTTTGTTCCATCTTGTTCACAATCCAGAGAGACCTGCACTGAAGCCATGGAGTGAGAGGCATCCCTGGAGAACACGTGCTTCTAAGGCTTTAGTTAAAACAGGATGCTAATGCATTGTCATTAGACAGGGAGAACATAAAATAGTCCCGATTAAGCCTGCACTCATGGTCAACACTAATTTCATGGCTGCAGTCATCACCCATGGAAGGAGTAGGAATCTCCTAAGGAAATTATAGGTAGAAGGAACCAGAGAAGCCCCTTGTTAAAGGGATGGAAGTGGCCACTGCGCAGTCAAGATATGAGTTTCATGACAAACTTGCCCTTCCTGTCTTTTATTCTCTGATCTGTCTTTGATATCAACTTGGGGACAGCTTCTCTTAAATCAGGAGATTAATTCCAAGCTAGCTCTGCTTTTTGCTGCGTTTGTTTGACTCGAAATGCACACTCCTGCCCCTCAGTCCTGGTCATTCACGTTCAAGAGGTATCTCTTAAACTAGGGCCTCAGTGTGCCATTCGGATGTGCCGTGTGATACACACTCATATGCAAACTTCCTCACCTGCCTAAGCGTCTGCCTCTCATTTCCTCTTGAAAATTTTATTTCCTCTTCCTCTTTCCTGCAGAATTTAGACATTTATACACAGGTATCTGGGCCAGGGGATAAGTCTGGGAAATGCTACTCCTTACTCAGAGTTACCCTTCTTGGATAAACTGTGTTCTCATTGCTGCTCCCTGACTGTGGGGAGTGTCTATTCTAGGAGGGTCTGCATGTTTCCCACTCTGCTATCTCACTCAATATGATGAAGGCAAACCCGGAAAGTGTCTGGGACCCTTGTTTCACTTGAATTAGCCACCTGAATAAAATGTGGGTTAAAGCAGGGATCCTGAACATGTGGAGCCCTGGCCAGCAGCATCGATCTATGTGTTTCCAGGGCACAAACCTTCTAGACCAGAAGCTAGAATGCAGATAGATAGGATTCCACCTCCCAGCCATCTGAGTTTGAACAGGTTTGCATGCCTGGTGGTTCTTAACTACGCTGCTGTTCAGAACAACTTGCAACAACGTGTCACCCTTATGGAAAAGCGTCAGCCTTTCCACTTAGCTTCTGAGAGCTGGCCATGCTATTTAATCTTTCTAAATTGCCTCTCCCACCATGTAAAAATGGTGATGGAAAGGCTTCATTTCAATTTGATGCAGCACGGGGTACTACAGTTAGCCTGCGCCAACGGTGCTCGATCTCTTGGTGCAGGAGACCCCAGCACATAATCCATGTCACAGCCGCTGGTAACAGAACTGATGTCCTTGTCGCTGCCCATTAGAGGAACAAGGCATACAGAGAAACCATTGTTCCTCTATAAGGAACAGGGCTGTCCTTTTCTTCTTCTAGGCTCTAATCATAGCACCAAAGACTGCAACAACTTTTTGGTAGGGTAAAGGATGAGAAGAATGAGTAATTATTTTTCATAAAAGCACAGGAAAGTTGGTATGAAAGGCCTTGAAAGGAACCTGTCTCAGCATGTTGTACTTTTATATATGAAAGTGATAGACAGGTCCAGGGCTAGAAAGAGCAGTGATCCATGAGGCTTGGACTTTGATTAGAGAAGGGGCTCCTGGAATCTAGTTAGGCAATCACCCTTTTTTTCTTTCAATTTCGTCCTCAAAAGTTGTCCAGATCAGGCCAGCCCTATTCTACAGCTCTCAGGTACAAAGAGCAGGGTGGTGGTACCTCAAGAGAGCCCGTCTTCTTCCATCCCTTTGAAGGAAACTTTGGTGATCAAAGCAGAGCTCTGAGCAGGTGGATTTTAATTCATATTTAACAAAAGCCAAATACCAAGCCGTTAAAAAATTCTATCAGTGTGACGACAGCGGATGCTAAGCATGGCTGCGTGTGTGAGAAAAGACCCGAATGCTTAAAAAAAAAAAAAAAAGGCAAATTGAACATGAAAACACTAATGCTTCGCCAAAGTGGAACAGAAATGAACAAAGAATATAAAGTGTTGGAGATAATGGTTGCCATGGCAATTGTTTGACCACAGCTCAAACCTTAGAAACTCGGGTAAGAGCAATTGACAAAACCCTTGGTGGGAGATGCCCCATGATGATCCGGCGGCTATTGGCTTCCTTGGCGTGTGTTAGTATCTCTTCCTGGCATCATGGACCCTCACCACAGTTGTAGTTTGCCAAGTAAGGAGGAGGGAAATTTCTGTGACTTCTGCCAGGAGCAGCAGCTAGTTTCTGAAATCCTCCTTATTTTTAAATGAAAAATGTCCTTCACAGTCTTGTTTGAACACTCGGTCTCTCATTGGCAGCACTGTCTGGAGGTGTTTAGGTAGGAGGAGGCATCTCACTTTTAGGTGGGCTTTGAGGTTAAACACCTTGAATTACTTTCAGTTCATACTCTCTGCTTTGTACTTAAAATCGAGGATGCAAGTTCTCAGCTTCCTGCTCCTGCTACCACGCCCGCTGCCATCCCTGCTTACCATGATGGATTCATCCCCCGGAGCCATAAACACCAACAAACTCTTCTTCCTCTAAGTTGCCTTGATCATGGTATTTTATCTCCAGGTCAGACGAGTAATTAAAGCGTTTGCTAAACACTCCGTATTTTTCAGTTCAGACTGGGGGGATCTGACACAAGGCATGCATGGGTAGCCTGCTCTACCATAATGAGTGGTTTTCTTCCACTAAAAGCACATGATAGCGTGATTTATTTTAAAGCCAGGGTTGCAGAATACTGGATTAGAATTGACAGCACACCAGCCGCTCAGCAGCTCAGTCTTCTTCCCCACGTGCGGCTGTCGATCGCCGCTTTTTCTCCTTAATTACCCATCTGCTGGAGAGGAAAGTAATGCCACATCGTTTGGAAGAAATGCACCTGCTTTTGAAAGGCAAGAATAACCTAGTTTGCAAAGGGTCCCTGGCTCTCCAACTTGCCTCCACAGACTCAATATTGCTGTTGTTTTCTTCCCGAGATCAAATGAATCCAACTCTAGACTTTCCAAATTCGTCTTTTCAACCTTCATCTATTATTCCTTGCAGAAGCCTTACAGCATGGGGGTGGGTATTTGGGGCAGGGAAGCTAAAGAAAAATACAGGAATCCTATGGACAGAAAGAAATTTTTGCAGAAGAAAGAAACAGAAAGTAAAGATGTCCAGCATCCTAAATTTTTACAAGCATCCTTTAAGATCTTTTCATCTTATCCAGTGGGTTGGCGAGAGGTACCAACATTAGCATTTCAAGGTTAACAAAGGGTATTACTGATGACCAGTATCTGGTGGAACTTAATGAGAAGTTCTAGGAGCTGGATTCATAACTTGTTTTCCGTGGTAGCCAGGCAGCAGAAGGCTCTGTGAATACAAAGTGTACTGCTTGTTAGGTATGGCTTCTAATTAACTGGGACCCAAAAAACTTCTGCTAATGATATTTTTATGCCAAGAGAGTTTGAAAAGTTCCATAGCCAGTTGTTGTTGTTGTTGTTTTAATGCAGCCAAAAGTTATACATACCAATAGAATAGTTAACAAGGGCCCAAACTCAGAGCTGTATGTTTGTGACATGCTTGGATTCTCAGCACACAATCAGGAGATGGCTTTTCCCATGGTTGCCATATAAATGACCACAAACTTTGGCTTGAGGCAATATCCATTTAGTCTCCTGGCTCAGTAGGTCTAAAGTCCTGTACTGCATGTGTCTTGATGGATTAAAATTTCAATGCTTGGGGTATGTCTTTCCTAAGTGGGTGTTGTAGGAGACTGCTTGTTTGTTCCTGGCTGCTCAGCCCTGAAATAATCACACAGAAGCCACATTATTTGCAATACTCTTTGGCCAATAGCTTAAGCGTATTTCTGGCTAACTCATATCCTAAACTAACCCATCTCCATTAATCTGTGTATCACCACGGGGCTGTGGCTTACCAGGTAGAGTTCCGGGGTCTGTCTCTGGTGGGGCTACATGGCTTCTCATTGACTCCACCTTCTTTCTCTGCATTCAGTTTAGTTTTCCCTGCCTACCTAAGTTCTGCCTTGAGCAGGCCTAAGCCAGTTTCTTTATTAACCAATGATATTTACAGCATAGGGAGGAGAATCCCACATCAAGTGGGTATTTAGGAATAAGGTTTGATTGCATGCTCTTTTAGGATGCTTTCAGAATCTAGCACTTTGTGGTTACAGGACTGAACCTCAGTTCACTTCCTGCCTTTCACAGGGGATGCTTTAGTTGTAGGAAGCTTCTCTGATGTTTTGCAGTCCACACCTTACCATTGAGCTCCTGGCCATCAGTCACTTCTGTGCAGAACCTTTCTCTCCAGCTATAGGAAATTTTTTTTTTAATATAAGACCAAATAATTTAGGAAAATCTCACTTTTCTGAGGCAGAATCTTGTCTCACAGACCTGTTTGGCAAGAAACTCTCTATGTTGCTGTGCTGGCTTCAACTCATGAGTGATCATTTTGCCTCTGCCTCCCATTTTGTGCAGGCAAATGCACCCCACACCCATTAACCTCACTATCTTAATGGGATAGATGAGTTAAATGCATTTTTTCTTACAAAGTCCATTTTAATCCGAGGAATCACACATTTCCGAGAACTAGAAAGTGGACTTCTAGGGAAGATTATTATTACTCTCACAAAGGTAGTCATCTCTTCCTTTAGATTTTTCTCCATTTTGCAAAAGACTTTTGCAGTTGAGGGTGGTTTATTAACTTGCTATAGATAGCATGACTAATCGACTAATCAATTAATGGTCAAGCCCAGATGTGTGATTTCGGGAGCCAACTTTGCAAGTACTGTGCTATGCTCTATCTGTGTGTGTGACTGATAATGTTGCCTCAATTTGCCTCTTCTGTCACTCGGGTATTTTTCAATGTGCAGTTCCAGTTGTGATATACGGGAATGATGTTGTTTATCTTTACTGAAGAGCTAATGCTATATCAAGCCATATAGGCCATTGGCAGCTCTCTGTCTGGCTAAATTGGTTGATTGTTTTGGAAAGGCATGGCTGTTTTCAACATGGCTTCCTAGGGCTACAGGGTCAGGTTTTCTGTTCTTCCTAATGTGTTACTCTTGCTTTCCAGACTTCTATTTTCAGCTGTTAGGCAAGCTCTTGCTATGCATTTTAGCTGTGTTAGGACTTGTCATACCCCTACATCAGTGTACTGATTATGGGCATTGTAAGGGTGAGCTACTCAGCCTGAACTGACTTTTTGCCTTCAGCAAGTAAGTCAATCCCTGTAACTCAAAAAACAAAACAAAACAAAACAAAAAAACCCGCTAAGACTAATTTAGTTTGATTATTATGAAGATTAAATGATAAACTGCAGCAAGTTGTAGTATGCAGTGCAGACACTGGAAAAGCATGGGAAATGTTGGTTGCTAGCCTTGGTCTTGGTAATAACGTTCGTTCACCAACCCATTCACTCCTGACAATGGTGTCATATTCTTTATTTATGTTAAACAAAGAATACTTGAAAATTAAAATACCCAGGTGTGGCAGCCATGCCTTTTTTCCCTGTGCTCTGGAGGCAGAGCCAAAGTGAGGCAGATCTCTGTGAGTCTGAGATCAGCCCAGAATTCAGAGTGAAGTTTCAGGACATCCAGGAACACATAGAGAGATGTTATCTCATAAAAACAAAGACAAAAATTAAATAAAATAAAACAATGTATGAAGAAGCCTCAGTCATAGGTGCAGGGCATTTCAACATCAAAACTGAAATGATTTTTAAGTAATAAACCTGTATCTCTATATGAAAATCTCAAAAAACATAGAAATTGTGAATAATTTGCAAAAACATACAGAATATATAATTAAAGATATGATCATTAAGGATTATTGGGTAAATCAGTTAATAGAAACCTGAATATTTTCATATTTAAGAAAACAACACCTTAAATTTCCCAGATAACAGAGTTGTCAAAACACACATCAACATTCTTAGTTGCCTGTGCTGGCAGCCTTTGCACTGACAATTGCACACCACTTAAGAGAAAAACAGATTGAGAAAAGAAAGATGCGTCTGCTGGCCAATACCGAACCATAATTCACTCTGGCACTGTAAGTAAAATCAACATTTAGGCCAGGAGCGCCAATGGCAGGTGGACGGGGAGTGGTTCATCCCATCTTTCTCCAGCAGGTTCGCTGTAGGGAGCTTTGCTCAGCATTGCTAAGAGTTTGTGTCTGTCTGTAGCAAGTGGTTAGGAGGAATCATCAGACCTGCCTGTTCCCACACGGATTCTCATTCCCAGCAGGCTGGGAGGCATATGTTCACGTGATAGTTTCTGAAACACACAGCAGAGCAGAAGTCTTCAAGATCCTTGGAACCAGACTCACATCACCGTATTTCTGCTCACATGCTCTGCTCCACAGTCACGATATTCGGGGGACGGGGACAGAGGAGAGGAATTTGGAAACCACCAAAGATGCAGCTAAAATGTCTGAGGTGCTGGGTGTTGGCCGATCCAGGTGGCGTGGCTCATCCTTCTTCCTGAATTCTTAGATGTTCCATTGCTGACTACAAATGTTTTCCTAAATTAACTCATAGGGGAGCCGTGCTTTAATAGCCATTGAGAAAGATGTATTCAAAAGGGCACAGAGCATCTAGGAGGAGACAACTATCACAAGGCTCTGAAGAATTGAGGCTGCAGAACACACTCAATGGGGAACTCAACCCGTTCAGTGATGGAGCCACTAAGAGGAGGGGGCTGTGCTGCAGGCAGTAGCAAGATGCTGTGGCTGACATGTGAGCTCTGTAATGGGATCAGAACCGTGAATAAATGATAAGATTGAAAGCACAGAAAAAGACATAGGATTTAAACCGCAAAGGAAAGTCTCAGGGGATGTCTACTTTTCCATAGCATGATCAGGCAGCCTTGGTTTCATTGTATGTCGATCTCCAAGTCTACTTGTTCAGTGTTAATAAGTTTTCAACACAGAACATTCAAATCCCAGCAAGCCTGTGGTGCACGCTCCTGAAATGCTCAATAATCACCGTGCAAATTTATTCCTCCCCACTGAGTCTTTTTAAGACTAGAAAGGAAGGCATCCCAGGCTGAAGTCTTTTTTAATCTCCGCTTAAGCCTAATGGAGGTAGAGTTCCGTCCTTCTTGTACGAGCTTGGTGACACAGCGGTAATGAGTTCCCCTCAGCAACTCAATTATTTTTAATGATTTACACAAAATAATTACCACTGACAAATGCTCAGGTCCTCAGAAAACCAAAACAGCTACGTCCATGCCGAGTTTTGTGTCTTCCATCCATCATGGCTTTGCAAATTGTTGGATGTCACTGCCCGAGGACTGTGAGGACAAAGGGCTGAGCTGTAAACACCAGGCAGATAAGCCTCTCCTAAGATGTCTGTACAGAAGTGGGCCAGTGAATGTGACAGCTGAGAGTTTCAGCAGAAAGTCAAATAATCTGAGTTCACAAAGCCTTAGGCAAGAAAGCTCTGATTCACTCACATGACCAAAGGTCCAATGTAGCGCATTTCTGGTAGGGCTGGCTCTTTGGCCTTAGCCTTTCCTCTTCTTCTATTGGCTGCCTTCACACATCTGTTGTTCCCACATGCTAAACCCTGGATACGACACATCTGTATCATATTATAGTTTAAATGTGGAAAAGGGCCTCATTTGGGGATGTGCACGTGTCCTTTTTTGAAGTCCTGAAACTATCTCACACTTCTGACCTATATATTACATTTATGACTCAATCTGGGCCTTGTAGGAGAGTTAGGCAGGGAAAGATTATTGTGGCCAAACTGGATAATCATAATTTTATATCCAGGACCCACATGATAGAAGAAGAAAACGTAGAATTGGCTTGAGTTGTCCTTTGACCTCCACACCTTGCACATGCATGGTCCCCCCTGACAACACAGAAATAAGTAAATAAATAGAAAACAAAACAAAACTTTCTATCTTGTTAGGGGATGTAGGACCTTGAGAAATAAGTAGTTTGTGTGTTCATCACTGTGTTCTGAGTACCATTAACTCACAGGAATGTCATGGCACCCACACAGGTTATACTCCTAAGCGGGGAAGATGAGAACCACATCTCTCGCACTCGATTAAAATCTAACCCATACAATCATCTTGGGATTGATGGAGTCAGATGCTTTTCGGAATCAGAGACTTTAAACCAAAGAAGATATCACAGGATGGTCTACAGTTGGGAAGCAAAGGCAGAGGAAGGAACTGGGGATAGGAAGATAGGAAACTCTCCCCGAGGCATAGCTGTTAGTTATACTGTACCTCCAAGTTTTTATTTCTTTCTCCAATTCAGTGTTCAGTGTCTAGAGAGCTGCTTGATCCAAGCCTTTGATCTTAGTCACTGTTACATTGCCGTGAGGAGCCATTCTGGTGAAGGCTATTTATAAAAGGCAGCATGTAAGTGGAGGCTTACATTCTCAGAGGTTAAGTCCATGGCAATCATGGCAGGAAGCAGGCAGCCAGGCAGGCTCTGGAGCAATAGCTGAGAGCTGCAGACCTAACCCTTCTGCATCACGCTTGTGGATCAGATGTAAGATCTCAGCTCTTGTTTCAGCACCATGCCTGCCAGCCCACTGTCATCCTCTCTACCATGCTGATCATGGGCTCCTCCTCTGAAACTCTAAGCAAGCCCTCAATTAAACACCTCCTTTTTAGTTGCCATGGTCATGGTATTTTGTCACAGCAACAGAACAGTAACAGTAAGACGTGCGATTTTAGGGTGAAGAGAAAATCTGCTTTGGTTATATGGTGTTTTCTTTCTACCTTCCTCCTTCCCACCATCCTTCTTCTCCCTTTCTCTAGTCCCTCTCCTTGTAGGAGGCTGCTTTTTATTCCTGGCTGCTCAGCCATGAAATAATCACACAGAAACCATATTATTTGCAATACTGTTTGGCCAATAGAAGCATGATTCTGGCTAACTCATATCTTAAATTAACCCGTCTCCATTAATCTGTGTATCACCAGGAGGCTGTTGCTTATGGGGTAAAGTTCCAGTGGGGCTACATGGCTTCTCACTGACTCTATCTTCTTTTTTAAGCATTCAGTATATCAAAGGAATGATTCAGGGAAAAAGTTCTGTGGCACTCCCTCTTTGGCTTCCTGAAAGTAAAATATTAAGTAAATCCTAATCTGCATTCTCCTTTAAAATTAAAGGTTTTGTTTAATTTCTATCTCAGTCGTATGCCGTTTTTTTTCTTCCTTTTTTATGATAAGGTTTGTATCACTGGGCACATGGGCACACTGACTCTTTTTTTTTTAAGTTTTGAATATTTATCAGAGCCATCTTTGCATTTGCTTATGAAACTGAGAAAGGTTAAAATCACCAAACCCGAAGAAACTTTGATGCACTGTAATCAAAAGAGAAAGTAGGTTTTAAACAATTAGGAACATGGCTCTTTCTGGAGACTTCCCTTGGAAACAAATTGCTGATCCTCAGTTCCAAGATGCTTCAATCATATCAAAACCTATCACGACTATCGGCTGTTGAGTGTGATTGGGAAACTCTCCATCCTCTTGTCTAGCTGTTTTAAGGAAAATGAAAGCAATATCAGTGCAAATGTCTAGAACATTCATCAGCTGGAAATTGCTCATCAGAAACATTGAGGTGAGGATTATATTGTGGAAATGGATCTGTTGTCAGAATGGGAGATCACCACTGACATGGGAAAGAGGAGACCTTTGTTGAGAAGTTTAAGGGGAGACTCAAGGGATATCCCATTTCCTGTCCTATTCTTAGTACCTGTCATTTTAAACTCTTTCAGGGTTAGTTCAACCACATTGTGTGAAGTTCAAAATGAACTCTACTTCATTCTTCTCGCTATCCTAAAATATAATAAAACATACTGAAATATATCATTATAATTCATCATAAAATATCAGTGAGTAAGAAATATAAAATACCAGCTACTGGAAAGTCTGAACCCCTTTGCTGGGGATGAATGAGCTTTGTGCCCTTTGCACCTTCCTGAAGCTGTAAGCAGCTTCTGCTGCCACTGCTCAATGCTGATGCAAGTTTTTTAACTGAAGAACCAGAAAGGTTGGAAATACCTCATGGAACCTGTAACATTTACCTCTGTCGACTATTGTAGCCTGAAAAACAGAGTCCCTTAGCCTTCTCTTCATGGGGATGTGCTTTCTTTTAACAACTATTTTTATTTTGACTTATGTGTGCATAATGTGATGATGGATGCTTAAAAGAAAGTCCACACTAGCTTGGAAATGAGAATAATGGAGGGTTATTTATTTAGGGCTAGACTCACAGATCTCAGTTCTCTGCTTGAGTGGGGAACAGCAACTGAATCCTGCAGCTGGAAGAGAAGACAGACCTGTGCTTTACATAGTCATTTATAGTGAAAGAGACCATGCCCAAGTGGGCAGGTAACTTAAAGGCTACTGGTTGTAGGAATTCCTACAGCACCTCCTCCTTTTGTTTAAATAAGAAAGTTCTAAGTCCAATACAAAATTATATACAATAAGAAATAATATCAGATATAAAAATTAGAATTACAACCAGCATAAACAATATTAAGCAAGAAACATGTGATAAATGTTTCAATAAATTATTCTATACTAACACGTTTAAATCTTGTATTATAAATAACTTGACTAAGTCATGAGAGAAAAATAACTACAACTCTCTAGTCTTCAACCCTGTCCTCGACCCGAGAAGGGAAATAATATTACTTGAGTAAGCAGGAAGAGCAATCAAGCAACTTCCAAAATTGCAACAAATGACAGAGATGGTTACCTGGACAATCACCCAAAGTCTCATTTGCAACCAACTTTTGCTAAGGCCTAGAGTAACTGACAGGCCATTTTCAAAAGCAGGATATTTTTCAAAACCATCTTACCCTGTCTTGGCAAGATTTGACAGTCTTTTTTCTTGTATTCTGCTGGTCCTGTCTGGACATCTTGCATTTTATCAGTGGTTGATGCATGGGCAGTTCCTTACCCAAAGAGCAGTTTTGCCAAGAAGAAAACAAGCTCCAAGTGGAGTGTCTTCAGTGCTCAACATTCTCTTGAGAATAGATCAATGCTGCCAGGAGCAATCATGTCTTATATCAATAGAACCCTAAGTTATTTAAATGTCATATTCTACAGCTCTTTGAAGTGGTCGAAGATTACCTATCTATGCAGAGTATAATCTTTATGTATCTAAACAACCTGATTAGTCTAACTTTAAGTATGACAAACATAGATGACTATTGCCCTGTAATTCTTAATACCCATATAACTTAAAGACTAAGACTTCATATTAGACTATTAAACAATCTTTAAACAACTGTGAAACAAATGAGGAAAATGACTTCAAAATGTAAACAATGTACAAGTATCTTGATCAGAGGTAGAAATGTATATTGCAATATGATAAATATATCCTAAAATTGTATCACTATACAAAATGTCTTAAGCAGCGGTAGAAGCATGCATGTATGCAATATGACAAAATAACTTTTCCTAGGTATACAAATATTATAGATGAAAATAGGAACATATTCACTATAATTTAAGTTTGTATCAATATACAAGAATCTATACCAATGTAAATTGCCTGTAAATAATAGCTCACAAGTATTCACTCCATTACTCACTATTATTATTAGTGTGAGTAACCTCACACTAATCTATTATCTAATCCAATTTCCTTTTTTTCATAAAGATTCCTGAGCTTACATAATTTTCCTCCCAACCCCCACCCTATAACAATTATAATCAACCCCCAAATGATGTCCCTAATCCTAAGGACAAACTCTGTTGGGAGAGGGGACATTGTCTTCTAGAATTATTTCCAGCTGTCATGGGAGTGATGTTCTTTCTATGGGATCCTGTGAAAGTAAAATGATGGTTAAGTTCCAAGATTACTGTCTGGTATAATTGCAAATAGTCTCTAAGCATTCGGTAGGGTTTTTCTGAGGTTCTTATCTGTAGTTCTGGCCAGAATGTTGTAAAAAAAAAAAGTGCACCGTTTCACCTAACGAAGTTGGAACCATCTTGAGCAGCTGGTACCCAAAACAGGTCTTATAGCAGCACCATCAGCATCATAACATCATATCAACCAAGTGGAGTCATTGTTGTGGGGCCCTGTCTTCTTGCTGGAAACTTCAAAGATTACTGCAGGAAAATTCATTGTTCTTTGTGAAAAACTTAAACATTGTACATACATATAAAGCAATGTACTATGCTTTCTGATTAAGTTTCGTATTGCAGATGTTTTAACTACCTTTTATCAGGCTGAATACATTCTCAATTTCTTCTATTTTTCCTAAGTGCTTTTGTTATAAAGAAGTGTTATATTTTGTCAAATTATTATTTTGTATGTCTGTTATCCCATGCATTTTTTTCTTAGTCTGCTTAATGGTGAATTGCATCCAGTGATTCTTTAACATTGTGTTTATTACACAAATATGTGTCTATTTGTTATGTCATTTCCCAAATCACTTTCTAAATGTTTACTACAATTTTATACTTCATCTGAACATTATTTTCTCCACAGGAAAAAGTTAAAATTGCTATGAATATTGATTTAAAAGACTATATTAACATACAATGCAGAAAAAAGAACAACAATACTCCAATGTGACTTTGTTCCTGCAGGGAGGGTCGCTGAGGGACAAGATCCTCCCAACAAGACCATCTTTACCAAGATAAAAATTTGTGTTGCAGCAGAATCATCAAGTAGTTAGGCATATGTGTTTTGGATGTTTATGAATGATTAAAATTATGACAGTCCCTGCTATGTAATGAAAGTTGAATATAATTAGGAAAAAATGCTGTAGTCTTTAGTCGTTGCAGCAACTGATATTTTGTTTACTAAATCACTTCAGCAAGAAAGTACTTTAATATTGAAATTCATTATTCTCTATAGCATCTTGCACAGGAAGAAATGCTTGTGCCTTTTTACTGACTAGGAGAAAGGCAAGCTTCTGTAGTCTTAGAAATGACCAAGTCTTTTCAGAAAAAAAGAATTTAGCTATAAATTGGTAGTGAATTTTAAAATGTTCTTGGGATATAAAACATTTCATAAAAATGAATAACTGTGTTAGGAGCCTCAGAATTTAATTAAAATATCCTGAATTACAACTGTCTTCACTGGCCATAAATACAGCTCCCCTCCACCCCAATCTTTGACTATCTATCTGCCTTATTTCATCTTGTGCATTTAAATGTACATTGTACTCCTTGAGAAACAGAGTAGCACATACTTATGAGGCATGTGTTAAACTTCCATGTCTGGGCATTGATTACATAATGGTATGGACAGGCACATGTAGTCTGGCTCTGTATGGTAGTTCCTGTCATTGCTCCACGGCACCCCCATGTGCTAGTCACGGCAGATCTGGTGGACATTCCTCTGCACACGAAGGGCCATTTCAGGAAGCCTGCTACTGATTGTTTTGAGCAGCTCCCACTGACATTAATGCGACTTTAAGAGCTGCCCGCAGGGTATTGCTTGGGAATTTCAGAGACCCTCTTCCCTGCCAGAACAATTTCTTTAAGATGAAATCGAAATGTGGCTTGATACTGAGAAGGACATTTGTGTTTAGTGCCCGTGGAAAATTCAGTAGACACGTCCCGGACAGAACACAAGAGTTTATTTTCTGATCTGCCACAGAAGTGACATGGCACTGCCACCCAAGGTCAGAGAAGACATAAAGTTTATGTATGGGATGGGAGCAGCTGGCAAGGTAATGCACACCTATAATCTGGGAACCTTGGAGACTGAAGCAGGGGGATTGCTGAGAGTTGATGGAAAGGCTGATCTCCAGGCCAAATTTAGTTTCCCACATGGTTTTGCTTGTAAAGATTTAATTTTTTCCAGTAGTTTTGTGGTTGTTGTCCTTTTTTTGTGCTATGAAGGATTGGATACAGGCCTCATGCCTGCCATGAAAGCATCCTACCCATGGTCTACACCCACAGCCATTGAGTTTTTAAAACATATTTATTTACTTTCATTGCATGCACATACGTGTTTGCCTGCATGTATGTTTAGCACTGAAATTATGGCCTTTGTTTCTTAGCAGTCTCAAGTACTAGGCTTACAAGCATACACCACCCCACCTGACTGGTATATATTTTTTAATTTTATGAATCTGTATCTATCCATGGTGGAAAGGCTTAGAAAACATGGTAGAAGAGAAGGAGGAAATAGCATAAGAGATGGAGGATGGGCAGGAGCGCTCTGAAATGCCATTTTCTGGTCACAGCACAGCCTCTGCATGCATGAACTCATGGCATCTGTGGTCATCTGCACATGATTTAAACACAAACAAGCAGGGCCTTAGATGGAAAAGAGCTGTGATATTAACCGCTTAGCACAGAGAAGATGCTAGAACCCAATAATGTGTCATTAAATCAACCTATTAGATTTTAGAATATTTCCATCAACTATAAAACAGCTCCTGGGCATATTTTATTTTTATGTTTGATTTCCCTTCTTGTGGGACTGGAGAAGACACCACAGGTCTTTGGGAGAGTTTCACTTCCGGCTCCTTCTTCTATTTTAATCACTTTCTAAATTGAAGCCCTCATCATCTATTTTTCCTATGCATGTGTTATTTATCTGCTTTCAGGTTTCAGGGCATTGTGGCAGTTTCTACTGTCGTGAGGTCATATGGCAACTGTTGCCGTGAACATCTGCATACAAGCTGTGAGCACAGGTATTTCTTCTTCCACTTCTGCGTGGGGTAGATGGGTCAGTACGGCTCAGACATTTGTTGTTGAGAAGAACATTTCAGTCATTTCCTGAGTCCTATCATAAAAAGGTTTTAAGGGATAGATAAAGGAAAATGTAGGATTTGGTGTTTGTTTTTGGCTCTACCTATTTAGAAATTAAAACAGTTTTAGAAGAAACTGTAGGCAAAGGTGGAACACAGGGGGTGGTCATCTTTGAAACTTTGTTGTAACTGAGTACTGAGGACTCATATCTTGGAAGGCTTAGAAACCCAAGCAAACATCGTTATAAGAATGGAAATAAGAGTAGAGAGAGATCTGCTGTGTTCAACAGGCATGGGGGTCATTTAAGGCTTGAGGATTCTATATAACGAGTACACACACACACACACACACACACACACACACACACACACACATTCTAAGGCTAACCTTACTCTGAGCACTCTTGTTTAAGGAGAATATCCCCAATCATGCTCAGATGAAGATGATCGTTCAAGAAGAAGAGACGATGAACACACTTTTGTGGTTCTCAGCTCAAGGTCATAGAGCAGATATATGGGAGGTTAAAACAGTCGACAGTAATACTTCTGGGCATGCTCAGTTCTTCTCCAGAAAGTTTCAGCTAAAAAGGAGAAGGATAAAGGAACGTTGAAGGTGTATTGTTGATAAAGGAGTTTGTCTCTAATAGTACCTGCCTGGCTTACTGTCTAATATTACCCCATGTTCAGAAATTTATTTCTGCATTTAATGTGGTAAGTTGGTCTCTCCAACCAACTTGCAAAATACATCTGAATTTTATTTATTCTTGTCCATGCCAATATCATCTTTTTTTCCAGATTATGATGGAAACTTCCCATGGTAGCTGCCTCTCTTCCTGTGACATCCTGAACTCTTAAAGCATAAATCAGAAGAGAGGGAATTGTCCCATTGGTAAAATGCTTTCCTTGCATTCAAGAAAACCTGAGTCAGTCTCCAGACCTCTGTTCTAAAATTCTGGGTCTAGGGATGGACTTGCAAGTCCTATTAGAGAGGTAGACTGAAACCCTGGGGATTTCCCACCAGCTGGCCAAGCCTGGTCAGTGTGTTCCAAACCAGTGATAGACCCTGTATCTTGAAAAACACAAGGTAGGTGGTCCCTGAGGAATGACACTTGAGGTTGTCCTCTGTCCTCCACACCTCCGTAGGAACACATACACACATGCACACATATATGTATTACATACATGCACAATGTGTATACCTGGATCTACATGAAAATGCACAAACATACATCTCCAATATTTAAAAATATAAGTAAGATTATTTTTACTCACCAGTTTGAACTTTCTAGTGGCTTCCCAGTCTACTGACTTGATCCCCAAACATCTTACCATGTTCTGTGAGGCACCGTATATTGTTGGTTAGCCTTGACAGTAGCCCTATTGGCTGCCATTCTCCTTTGTGACCTTTGCAGAGAAAAGCATGTGTAGCTTTGGTGCCTGTCCTGGAACTAGCTCTTGTAGACCAGGCTGGCCTTGAACTCACAGAGATTCGCCCGCCTCTGCTTCCTGAGTGCTGGGATTAAAGGCATTGCATCACCATTGTCCAACTAAGAATGGTTATCTTTCCAACCAGATTCATGTTGTTACCCTGGAAATGGCCTCTGCCTTGAACACTCTTTTTTCTGATCCTCTCAACAGACCTTTTTAATGTGGACTTCTCCATTCAGACATCTTCCTCTGTGCATGCTTGCCTCTTCCACGGCCAACTGCCCTCGGTAGCTTCCTACTCTAACAGCCAGCTCACCTAGTTTACCCAAGTTACCCCGTCCAAGTGGCTGGGGTGGGGCTATGTCTATGACTGTGACTGCTAGTAAACACTGGGGACATCTTCATTCATGATGAATTCAGACCTGTGGATTATGTCGTCTTAGGTGTGAATTAACCCATTGCTGGAGTCCAACGACCACTTGTTCTCTTAAAGCTTTTCTTTCTTATGGAAATCCATACTATGAGGGTCTTCAGGTATGAACGTCTCTCTGCCCACACCTGCGCTTACCTTTCGTGTGTTGCTTGGTAGGGTTGGATATTGGACCCAGATCTTGGAGGCTCTCGTGTGCTATGCCTATGCTGCACCACCAAGCTCCAGCTTCAGCTTCCTCACCCTTCTTCTGGGGGTGTCAGCTACGGTGGCTGTCAGACTTCTCGGCGGTCTCAGGGGCCTTTTCTCTTTGGCATCGGTTTCTGTGGTTATGTCATATGATCAAAGAAATTTCACCCATGCAACCAAGTAATCAGCTGAGTTTAAAATAGCTTCAGTGGTATCACCCAGGATCTCTGGAGGTGGAGGATTTTCCTCCAGCTGACAGCAGAGGAGAAAGTGAGAGATATTCAGAAGATCAGTCAGGCAGACTTTGTGATCTTTGTGAAGGAAGATGTGAGGGGATGAAACCTGGGGAGAAGGGTCCCTGGTCAACATCAGCTGAGATGCAAGTGCTCCAGCCAGAGGAACTTGATTCTGCAGGCAAACTGAGGGAGCAAGGAGGCAGATTATCATAGACAGGGAGCTTGTTAAAGACCACCTGCACTGCTGTGAAAAAGGACAAGCGGGGATTGTTTGAAGCCACTAAGTTCATGGTGACCTTTTGTACCACCGGAGACAGCCAAGTCAAACGTGAATTTAAGCCATCATCTTACATACATAAAATGTTGGCCTCTCTGTTTCTCTCATGATGACTATCTCCAGTGAAACCAATGCTTTTCCAAGTGTTTTTTGAAATGGAAATGTTTCCCAGTGGTCACTTTGAGGTGTCAACTTGACCCAGCCTAGGATCACCTTGGGAAGAAAGTGAGGTTGCTCTGTGTGTATGTTCGTCAGATGCTGTCTTGTTTGGTTTTAATTTGTGTGGAAAGATCCAACCTAGAAGTGGACAGTACCATTCCCTGGGTTTGGACCCTGAACTGTGTATGAGTAGAGAGACTAAGCCGAGTTGGCAGACAGACATTCATTTCTCTCCGCTTCCGTGGGTGTGATGAGACTGGCTGCTTCAAGTTCCCGCTGCCTTAATTTCTGCAATAATAGACTTCACCTCAGAACTGTATGGTAAAATAAACCCTTGATTCTGGGTGGGGGGGGGGGGAGGGGGCATGGCTGGAGGCAGGGGCCAGGTCAGGGTATCTTAGCACAGCAAAGGATTGAAACGAGAACAGCTGCTTTGATTATGTGTCAGCTGCCTGCTTTGTGAACGGGTCCTGCTATGGAGCTAGTCACGTACAGGCCAAGGGCCAGGGTGGTGTGTTGTTGGAATGAGTTGCAGTGATCAGGAATGACGGGGGCTGGGGACTGCAGCTGGCATGTGAAATCCCCATGCCTTCCTGAACTCAGCCTCACGCTCTGCTCTTGTTACACGCGGCAGCTTCTTTGACGTTTGACGTTCATCTCTCAACGGCCCCACTTTTGTTGTTCATTTGAATCATCTCTGACACGTTTGCCTTGAGATTCTGCTTCTTCCCCTGCCAGTTATTATACCAAGGTCTGAAACCAGTATCGAGAAAATGCTCTTCCGTCCACGTAACGCTGATTTGCTTTTACTGAGCCACGAGTTCCTTTGTAAAGTCTTATGGAAGGAGAAAAGTTCAGCAGGCGTGGCGTTTTCATAAAAGAGAAGAAAACCACTTCATAATTCTGTTACTATAAAAAAAAATCTGGACTGAGTTTTGTTCCCTGAAAAACTAAAAGCAAGGCAAGGTGTAGAGGAGCAAAGGAAAGCCACCCAGGAGCTTTGCCTGGGGGAGAATGCTTTATCTTCCCACAGGGTAGTTTCTTTTCTCTGCTGTGATATAGCCAGGAGTTACTTGGAATTCTAATTCTTGTTCCAGTTTCCACTCCAGAGTGGTTTGCAGAGTGTGTTTCCTGGGCCAGCTGCAGCACCAGCTGGAGAAGTGCCCACGAATTCTAAGCCAAAACTCTGAGGGTGGGTGGGGTCAACAGTCTTGTCTCAGAGTCTTCCAGGTGGAGGGTAGCTTCACTATAGTACCAGGCATGGTATTAGCATCGGGTCTGACAACGAACTTTAATATTATTTGATCCAAAAGATGTGTTTATGAATAAAAGAAATTACCTGAGGATTTGGGCACCCAAGAGTCATAGAAAGCCTATACTTTCACCAAAACTTTAGTTTTTTTAATGCATAAAAACTTATTTTGCTTTATGTTTAAACATAAAGCAAAGAAAACCAGCCCATAAATCACAATCCCAGAGAACTTAGACAACAATGAGGACCCTAAGAGAGAGATATACATAGATCTAATCTACATGGGAAGTACAAAAGACAAGATCTCCTGGTAAATTGGGAGCATGGGGACCTTGGGGAAGGGTTGAAGGAGAGGGGAGAGGCAGAGAGGGGAATGAGAAAAATACAGAGCTCAGTAAAAATTTAAAAAAAACCTTAGTTGATTTTAATATCAAAAAATACTCTGAAAATTACTTTTAAAATGAACACACAGTGAAAGTGTTAATTAAGTTATATTAAATGATTCATAGAGAAGCTATCACATTGCTCCTACAGCTCTGATAGTCTCTGGCCATTTTAGGGTTCTCTTCAAAGTGACCTGAATTTGGGGTGCACACCTGTGATCAGTGTGGCTGACGAGTCAGTCAGTCGCTGGGCTGGTCAGCTGGGGGTCTCCCTTCTGGATGTTTGGTGCTGTCTGTCCTATTTGCCGAATGTGTGTTCTTTGGTCGTTCCAGACAACGTCATGGGTGATTCTGTTGGATGGGAGAGGGTGCTCATTTGTTGCTTCTGTGTTCCTCCTCCTCTGTCTGCCTGTCTGTGGGCACTCATCCTGCTGGGCTCTGGCCTGTTTGGTCTGTTTGGAGGGGAGGAGTAGAGATTGTACATTGGTGGAAATACTTTTACTTCTGCAGTCTGAATGAAAACTCAGAACTGATTCTTAGTTTATTTCTTACATGACAATATAGTTTAATATAGTCTACTGAATATGATAATACATTATAAATCCATGAACACAATTGATACATATATTGTATATATGTAGTCATATAAAAGCAAGCACACTTTTCTATATGTGTATCTATGTATCTCATAGGTATCTAATATATATATTGTCCATTTATTGATTTTTATTTTATAGTCCCTTTGGCTAATAGACCATGTCTAGTGAGTCACTGGAATCTTGTCAAAGAAACTAACACAGAGTGAGCTTTTGTTTGTGTTTCTGATACAGCATCACGCGTAGCCCAGGCTGGCTTCAAATTCACTAAGTAGCCAAGACTAGCCTTGAACTCCTGAACCCCTAGTGCTGAGGATGCAGGTGTGAACAACTCTAAGTTAAGCTTTTCCTTTCTTCTCATTTTTGTTGATGACACGTGTTCTTGGACAGTTTCATACGTATGCACAGTGCATTCTGCTTCCTTTGCTCTCCCGCCGCCATCTGCCTTCCACCCCGCACGTCTTCCCCAACCCCTATGCGCTATCCTTAGAGTTCTCAGTCCATAGTCAAACGGTTGCCGCTGCTTAAAATCAGTGGGTGACAAAACAAACGAAAAGTCATGAATGTAAGAGAGGAGGGTGGGTTAGCAGCTCTCCTACGTACGTGGGTGAGCACATCTCTTTACCCTTGACCCAGAGCAGTAGATTCTTAACCACTTGGTGAAGAGTTTGAAGGAAGGACTTACACCTCACTGAGGTTTAGTTTTCATATGCTAAACACCTTTCCCCCACAGATCCTACTTAAATGATGAAGGCTCAGAGATTTGAACCCTGGTTCACTCACTTGTTAGCAGTTGTAGCAGCTCACAAAGCAAGAGTGTCATCTTCTACTGGAAGCAAATGAGGACTCCTTTGCAAACGTGGCCAAAGGGGAAGGCTGGACTCTGTAGCTTTACTAAATTATAATTCTTTTTGAATGTTAGGTATCAGATTTGTTGACCAAATGATGCCACTATTCATACATAGCCAGGCAGGTCAAGAAGGTCCCTCTGTCCAGATTTATTACGCTCTGTTGTTCATCAGACATGCCAAACCCTGCTGGGTTTTATCTCTGCCTGCCCTATCTCCGTGCTCTGCATGGTTTTGATGCTTGATTTACATGTCGGCTTAACTGCTGCCTCAGCAGACGCCCTTCCCTGGCCAGTGCCTACGCAGTTACCCACCGACTGAGTTTGTGGTCAATATTTTTATTTTGATCATGTCAATTATCCAGATCCAGATCGATCTATTGAAGTGCTTACTCATGTCTGTCTACAATGTTGAGTTTTGATTCTCCTGGGACAAACCCACATGCTTTGTGAGGGCAAAAAGGCATTTGTCATTTTCATATACCATTGTCAGCAACCAAAACAGAGCCCAGCAGAGACTAGCCGGCTCACTAAATTTGTTAAATAAATGAAGTATCTCGTGAATAAATGAATGGCCAAAGTGATTCAATGTGCCGTGGCAGTTGAATCTGAGGTTGTTCTCATCCCCAGATAGGCTCTAATCAATGGGCTCCAATCAATGACAAATTAAATTTCCATATGAAATTGTTTGCATTGTTGTGCCAGAATTAAGGATACTTATGCAACAATAAATTTCTGTTTTCAGAAAGTGCATCCAATAAGTTAGCAGTAGAAGATGGTGTCTATAGAAAAACCACAAAGCAGGTGCATATTGTAGCATGAAAGATCTTTAACAAAAAGGACTTACCATATGGTTACCATGGATAACCACTATGAAGGGCAGTGGTCTGGGAAGTTTTGGAGAACTCGGGGTCTCACCAACCAAAAATCATTTGTAGTTACCCATGAAAGATGCTAATTTTCCTTCAATAACTCAAGTCTTCTGGAATCCCAAGGTACATGTGGTCAAACCCTTTTTGTTTAACTTACATTTTGAAATCAATTCTAGCACCCCCTCCATTCTTCCATATCACATGTGTTTTACTGTTCTCACAATTATACTTTTTATATTAATGGTGATGCTATCTAAGCCTTTTTTCCATTATTTTTAGATTGACTCTCCAATGCAGATGACCTTATTCCAAGGTTAGGCATAGTCTCTTAATGACCATCCATGGTTTTCTTAAGATCATCGGAGCTGGAGGTCATTTATGCCAGGTGATTTTGATAACTGGGAATTATCTGAAGAAGCATTAATAGTATGAACCAGTACTGAACCTACCAGGTAGCACGGGAGAGCTTTATCTACTAAGAGCTATTTCAAATCTAAGGGTAGTTATTAAATGACAGGAATAATAGCTGGGGTACATTGGGAATGAGCACACTCATTGGGGATTCAAAGCTTATTACCCAACTCGCTGACATGGGAAAGAAATTTGTCAGTCAAATGTTGGAATCTTAGGCTTGCCCCCAAACACCTCAAAATTACTCAGGGCAAAGGACACAGATAAAACAAATTATTTTTGAAAAATAGAATAATAGAAATAAACTAATAGTGGGAAGTCCCTTAATGGGACATTGATCTTCAAATTTTATTTTTAAAGACCCAAGTTCGAATCATAAAAATGTGCAGTTCTGATCTTAAGTTTTAGCTTTAATACTCAATAATGTATTGTGGAATGTATTAGGATCAGTTCTACGCTGTAGAGATCAATCAGTGGGCAAAAGTACATGCTGGGCAAGTATGAGGACCAGACATGAGAGCTACAGTACCCATATAAAAGCCTGTGGGTATGAAGGCCAGGGATCAGGAGGCAGGAACAAGTGAGGTAGCCAAATTAGCCAAACTCTGAAGTCAGTGAGGGATTCTGACTCACTAGATAAGGTGGAGACTGAAGGAGGAACCCTCCATCCCCCTCTAGAACCCATGTACACAGGCACACACATGTACCTTCCACACATGAGCACCGTCCACACATGAGCACATGCATGCCTTCATTCATACGACATATACACACACCCTTAAAGGAAACCAAAGAGTCAATCTGAGATCCTGGCCGGGACAAGCACATGAAATCCGGTAAACTAGGTTTGTGGCTAGTCTTAGCTAAAAGAAAAAGTGTTGTCTATTACAAAAATATGTGCTTTTCTAGAGTTAATAATAATTAATATGTCTTGGTTAGAATATAGAATTTGAAGAAACACTGATAGATTGTGATCGCTAGACAAAAATCCCTTCCTTGAGAATCTTGTGAACTGTGTTATAATGAATTTAGACTCTTGTCCCACAGGCAATCAGAAGTCACTGAGGTGATTTAGTTGGAGGGTAAAGGTCAGATTTGCTTAATATTAAATCACTCTGATGAGTAGAGGATACGTTTAGAAACAAACAAACATCGCTAACACTATCAGTTTGGAGTAGGCAGAAATGCGTGTGGTAGAGAAATTTCTGCTTTGATTGGATTGGGGGCGAGGACGAATTGAAGAGCTCTTTTCCTAGACTTCTTGCTGGTAGCTGGGAATACAAGAAGATCATGAATGGAAAGCGAAAGATGTTCAAAATTTTAAGAGCAATGTTTTAGCCTGACTCTTGTTCCATTTTAGGAGAAATGAAGATAAGTTTAAACAGATGTAATCAAGTTTATAGATACAGCCCTTTCAGAGTTTCCTGACTTAAGGCAGGGAGGGAGCTATCAAGGTTAACTAACAAGGCTGACTTTGGTGTCAATGACACCAACGTCTTTGCATAAGTGATATTTGAATCCTTTGCTCACTCACTTTGGAAAGCATTCTGAATATATCATCTCTTTATGGTTTCTGATTCCCTTTCTGCACAGAATGCATCTGGTCCCTAAGTCTAGAGGTCACGCACTCACCCTGGAGACCTTCATGAAGTAAAGCAAGCCTTGCCTCAAACCTTATGACCAGGAAGACAGGGTCAACAGACTCAGCATGAGAAGTCAAGGAGGGAGGGACACACTTGGAGGCATCTTCTGTGTTGGGGAGGTCACAGAGGTGTGGCAAGTTGCCCCCACCATCTGGCTGTGACTTCAGCAAGAAAAAAAGTGAAGACTCACTCACAGATGGGACAGTAAGACAGCAAAGCAAAAAGATCTTGCTGCGTGGACAAATCCCAAGATGGATTTCTGTGAGGCATCTCTTTGACAGCTCTTGCCATTAAAAAACTCGATTCTCTGCACTCAGCTGTTTTATACTTACATTTCAGTTGTTGGTGTTGTTAGTTTTCCCCAACAGGAGGCCATTGCCCTACTGTAGAGGTGAAGAAAAATGTCCTCTCTCCTGTTGCTTTGCTACCTGAGAGAAGTTTGCTTCCTTAGTGAAGATTTCCATGGTACCACTGGATGGCTTCTCACAGGAGATATAATAATAGCCAGATACCATAAATCCTCCCTGTGTCTAAACGCACATAATGGAAGATGATGTGTTTGCTTATGGGGTCTAGGGACAAGCAATGGATTGTGCAAACATTATTTTTGGCTTGCTATATGCTCAGTCAGCTCTGCTGTAGGAATTCCTACCAACAGTAGCCTCTAAGTTACCAGCCCACTTGGGTGTGGCCTCTTATACTATATATCCTGATATAAAGCATGCATCTAGCTTCTTTTCCAGCTGTGGGATTTGGTTGCTGTTTCCCGGTCCAGCAGAGGATTGTGATCTGTGAGTCTACCCCTAAATAAATAACCCTCTATTATACTCAGTTCTGAGCTAGTGTGGGATTTCTTTTTGTGTCCTTCTTCACAGCTCTGCCACATGGACACCTACAGTAGTGACAGAATACCTGAAAAACATAAGACTTTGGAAAGTGGTTTTGAAAACTCTCTGGACCACTTAGTCTATCACTAAACATGTTTCTCCCCAGCCCTTTCCATTGCTGCTGCTGTTACAGCTGTTACATCTGCTGCTCTTCCAATCAACCATCGTCACCACAGTTCCTCAGACTGTTTTTCTCATTATGAATGAGGAGATGTTCACTCGGGAAGAAGTAATATTTCTTGGATACGTGTGAAAACGGAGAGGCCACCAAACCCATCTCACTCTCAATGCTGTCTGCTTAGTGTTTCCTGTATCAGCATATCCATCCCCCTGATTGTGTGTACAGCAAGAAGTACAGTGAAGGTGGGGGACAAATCTTATTTAATTTTTGATCTTCATCACTTTGGTTCTATGAGCAAAGCTAGCTTCTGGAGGAGAATATTTTAAACAGATAAAAACAACTAATCAATAAATCCTTCACCCAAGGGTGCCAAGACAGTGAGGCCTGTTCCTAGACCATTGAAAAACTAAAACAAAATTGCTAACTATTTATTAACCCCAAATCTTATACTTCAGTATATTTCCCTAAGCAAAATGGCAGCTCATAAGGCTACATTATTTCACAGACAATTAATTTGGTCCACACAAGATTTTTTTTTTGTGACAATTAGTGGTACCATAAGGGAGAACTTATAGCTCACATATACAGCATGAATTTCCGGAAAGAAAACATAAAAAAATGGCCACCTTTGTCTTACCTGTGACCTGGAAATTACTTCCTGGTTCTCAGAATCAGTCCACGCAGCCACGTTGTTTGTTGAGTCTTCCTTACCTGCTCAAAGCCTGTGTGTGTTTCAGCGTGGGAGCCCTGAAGAAATGCTCTGATTTATACACTGCTCAGCTTCAGAAATCTAATGAATGAACTTGAGGGCTCAGTAGTGACAGGGCTGGGGCCTGCAGACGAGGGTGGGAGGTGGGGAGCCATATGAACCCACAACACTGACGGTAAGTGATGAGGAGGGCTGAGTCTGAGACAGACTGATGTTCTAGGAGCAGGTGAATTGCGTGATGTCCGTTGAGCTTGAGAGTGATTGAAGACTGTAGGCTGCGGGTCAAGTCTGACAATGATAGAATGACAATTGTCTTACATAATGTCTGCCACTGATGGGCTGATGCCAGAGCACAGCCTTAAGCAGGAGGTCCAGCAATGTTCAGTAAAGACACTGGTTTGGGAAATCAGTATTCACCAAAATCATATTGTTTCTGGGACTTGCAACATCCTGTGAGTCTGCTGCCAAATGTCAGTGGACTTGAGACCTTTGAAATACCCTGTAGCTAATGAACATCACAGAGGCATGTAAGAAAATCTGGAAGCCTGTGGGGACACCTGCAGCCTCTCAGGATCTGATTCCATTTGCTGGTCCAGAATCCCTGTCTACTTTTTGATGCCTGATGTTCCTAGTAAGAGAGGCAGGCTACAACATAAATATCAGCAAGCCCAAGGCCTCTGTCAGTTATAATTAGTTCCATAGATGTCATCCGCAGGTGTGGAGCTTCTCACAATCCTACCTGGTGATCACCATGGGCTGAAGGTGTCAGGAAGTGGACAGTGTTACCTAGCTCTAAGTGTCAAGGATAAAAATACCATTAGCCGTATGATGCTGAGATTGGAGCCCCGTGTGCCGCGTCTGTTGTCTTCCGTGTGTCCCTGGCAGCCAGAATAGTTCCTTTCCACTGTACCAAGACAGAAAAGCCAATACAATAGTGCTAGCTAGAACTCTTGAGGCCATACTTTATTTGAGCCCTTTGTGTGGTCTGGGGCTTACCTGTATGTGGGGTCACTGTTTGTGGGGGTACACACATGTGACTGTGCATACGATGGTCAAATGTCACCCCAGGTGTCGTTCCTTAGTCTGCCATACACTTTGATTTTTGAGACAAGCTATGTCACTTGCCTGGAACCTACCAATTCAATTAGGCAAGCTGGCCATGAGCCCCTGTCTCTGCCTCTGGGCTCCTGGGATTACAAGCATGTATGTACCACCTTGTCTCTTTTGGCGGGAAGGAAGTGGTGTGGGTTAGAATTCAGGTCCTCACTCTTGCATGGTAGGGCTTTACCAACAGTCCCTCTGGAGTCCCTCAAGCTTCATTCCTAAACCTACTCCCCCTTGATTTCCTTCCCTGCAGTATGGGAGAAGAAGCTATTGAGAGATTAAGTAGACACAGGCAGGTAAAGCATTCATAGCTGGGTCCAGCACACAGTGAGTACTCACAACCGACTCTGACATTGTCCTTGTGCCAAGTCATGTCATCATGTGGTTGCGCACACCTTTGATCCTAGCATTTGGAAGGCAGAGGCAGGCGAATCTCTGTGAGTTTGAGGCCAGCCTGGTCTACAGAGCGAGTTCCAGGACAGCAAAAGCTACACAAAGAAGCCCTGTCTCAAAAAACAAGACAAACAAACAAACAAATAAAATAAGAGGAATCAAAGGGAAAGCAAATCCCAGAAAATGGCCTGGGAGTTTCAACAGAACTTGGCTGATTGGCTGTTCTACAAGATCTTTACAGTTCAGTTGTGGAGAGAAGAGAAGTGCAAGGAGACTCCAATGTCGGGGGCACGGGAAGAAGTTGCAGACACAGACACATCACTCAAGGAATGTGAGAGGGAGCATTCCTTTCTGGGCTTCAGCAACTCAGAGGGAATGTGATCTTGACAAGTGCAAATGGCTTGCTCAGCACCTGGAAAGCATCAGTGTGAACTCACTCCACAGTGGGCTGAAGTGCTCAGGGGTGAGCGCAGGTGTGAATGAAACAAGAGACCCATTCATTCCCCATTCATTCAAGGCAGCAGGAGCGACCCCAAGCTAATTGGCTTTTTGGAGGAGTCACCATCCAGCCACCACCTCTCTGCCTGTCCACATTTATAGCATCAAACTGCTTCCTGTGAACCGCAAAGGGTCCTGATGGTGGGCCTTTATTTGACAGATACAACGTCCTCCCTCCCTGCCTTTGACAGTATGCAGAGGTACACAAAGTTAACAGTTTTCATAATGTCAGTGATGAGTGTAGGTTCCATCAATAGACAGACCATTAGTGATTGAATGGCTTGTTCTCTTTATTTTACTGTTAGAGAAATGGGTGTCCAGGAAGTCAGGTGGCTTTTGGGAAGCCCCAATGTCCTAATGACGCACATCTGACCTACCCTCTCTCTGATGTGGTATCAGCATTCTGTTAGCTTTGAGCAGGAACTGTCTCTCAGTTCTCAGCACTTAGCATTCAGACAGCATCACTCAGAAGATGTTGGGACCATGACAACTCTTGGCTAAGTGTTAGAGCAAGAGTCAGGTTTGACAAATTAAGAACAAGAGTCGGCATGTCCAAGTGGCACCAGCTGGACCAATGACTTGCAGTTCTTGGAACTGACGTAGAGCTAACATACTTGCCCAGCTGTTAGGGGAATGTTAGATCCAGGGGAACTCACAAAGGGGTTACCATGAAGGAAGAGTTCACCAATCAGGGAGGTCAATACAGAAATCAGCGAAGACAAACCACAGCCAAATAGAAGCTTAAGACACGCACGATTCATTCACTTGCTGAGTATGAGGTTTGCCTGAGCTCAAGCTATTTCAATAGCTCCTCTCAGACACTGCCTGAGACTGGGGTCACCACAAGAGTTTTACACCCAGATGCTTGGTACCAGAGCTGTTGGGGCAGGGAAGAACACAGCCTCTGCACAGAACGTGGGGGACACATGGGCACCATCGCCTCTGCAGAGTCTTTCTGGCTGAGCTCTGCAATTGACAGCTGCTCCCAAAATGGCTGCTGAGGGCTCTCCAGTCAAGTTCTTGAAAGCAATCAGCAAAAGCTCCACAGCTTTTTCTAAATCTCAGAGGTAAGGTGGGTGGCTTCACCTCTGCTACTTCCTATTCATCACAAGAGTCGGGAAGACTTACAAGGTCGAAGGTCAAGACAAAGACACACACACGTATTCTGTTGTGAGAACTGTCAATAGATTTTTTTTTCGGATAGGTTTTCACATTAAGTATCAACTCAAGAAGTTGCAAAAATCAATACAATAACCCAACCACCGTTTACTCTGTCATCCCAAATGTGGTGTCTTACATAACTACAGAATAATGTTGAAACCAATAAACTGGTATTTGTAGACTGTTGTTAACTAGACAAATAAGTCTCTTTAGGTTTTACTTTTCCTTTCAAACCTGAATTCGTTTGGAGTTTGCATATTTCTAGAACTTCTCATCCTGTGTGTAGATTCATACAGGCATCGTCATAATCATTCTATAGAACTGCTTCATCCATGACAAAAGGTTCCCTTTGCACCCTATTCATATTCACATCAACAACAGTCTCTACACTTGTGTCCCATAGCAACCATCCCCACCTGTTCTTCTCCACAGTCTTGTCAGTTAGAATCCTCCGAGCATCATATAGCATAGATTCTTTAGACTGAATTGTATAGGAAATGCCTTGCTATCAAAGTCCACCAAGTTTTCATGAGTAAGTAGTTCATTCCTTCTGCATTTTCTGCACTATTTATTTACTGATTTATTGATTGATTGATGTGTGTGTGTGTGTGTAGGCATATGAATGTAGTGCCCAAGGAGGGCAGCAGAGGGCAGCAGATCCCCTGGAGCTACAGTCACTGAAGGTTGTGATCCATCTAACACAGGGCTTTGGGAATTAAAACCCTGTCCTCTGCAGGAGGAGCATGTGGTTCTAGCCATGGGATATCTGTTGAACCCCAGTTAATTCCTTCCTCCTGCTGACTTTCAGTCCCTTCTAAGATTATCTACTACCTAATTATACCATGATATTTGAGTTAGCTTTGTAGAAAGAAATACCTGGGTCATGCTCTTGTTTTGGATCTGTTTTTAAATTCAATCTGACAAACCTTTGTCTTTAATTAGTGTATTCAACTATTTATATCTTAAAGAATTATATTTTAGGGTCTAAGCCTGCCATATTATTATTTATATTGAGTTTGTTCTTCCTTACCCCTCGATTTCATTTTCTTGTCACTTTGTATCTTACTTGAGCATATTTCAACATTCCATTTTATGTTTCTCTTTTTAAGCACACCTCTTTGTATAGGGCTTGTAGTGATTGTTTACAGTTATTAAAAAACCCATCATGTTCTTATAGATTGAACTTTGGCCCATCAAGTTTTAAATAAGCCTAACTACTCTAGCTTAGTGAGTTTGCAGTAAATTGAGGACTCAAATATTGTTTCATTGTACATATTTATGGACTAAAATCAAAATGGTTCACACTGTATGTATGTCTTATTTCCATCCTGAATTCTAAGTTAAAATTCCAACTCTAAGTTTCTGGAGTTTAGACTCAGTGATTGGGCATTTATTTAACATGTGAGACCTTTGGGTCCATTCCTAGCCCCACAAAGAAATAAATAGTCAAAGAAAAATACAGAAAAGATATTCTAAAACCTAATAATAATAATAAAGTAGGTATGTGGCCCAAGAGTATGAGAACGGCATCGTTCTTGTTTATTCCTTTCCTATATTAGAGGATGTAGGAATGCTAAAAAAATGATTGTGCTATACATGCGTAGTTGGGTATTTATAAACACTATCATTAAGGGACCCATGTTGAAGGAAGCCAGAGCTGGCCCAGGGGAATGGGAGGTACACACAGGTGCACAGGTTCAATACACATGATGACAGCTGTGGACCCCAGGATAAGGTGCCAAAGTGTGCAGCATTCCACAACAGGAATGGATGGATATTAAAGCAGACGTCAGGCCGGTTCTCACCAAAGTCAGGGGTACCCCACATAGTGATGAGTTGGGATGAACTAGGGATATGTTGATAGTTACCTTGGATAGTTACTGCTATTAAAGATATTAGCAAGTTCTCAGAGGAGCCCACAGCACTGAATGCCAGTCTGATAGCAAAAGATGACACCTCAACCATCATATGACATAGTTCACTCCTCAACATGGCACATGCCTCCACTAGAAAAAGGAAAGGTGACATGAGTTTAAAAAAGACTCAACCAATAAACTAACTCCAAATTCATGGAAACCGGCACCGACACAAACACAGCACACACAAAAACCCAAGACAACATGCCTTCTGCAAATATTACTAATGTTGTAGTAAGAACCCCCATGAGAAAGACTTGGAAGCACTCCCAGACAAGGAATTCATATAAGTCTTCAGTAACCAAATATGTCACTGGAGCTCTTGGATAAAAAATTCAAAAGGGTGATTATAGCTATGTTCAAATAACTCAAAGATGGCATCAGTAGATGCCAGGAGAACAAGAGCAGGCCGAATGAAGGAAAAAAAATCAACCTAACATATGAAAATAGAATTCAATAAAGAAATGTAATTGCTGAAGAAAAGCCATCTTGAAACGATGATGTTAACTCAATTAGCCAAATAAAAAGCTCAGTGGAAAACTCTATTAATAGAATGGATCATAAAGAAAACAGAACCAGAGCTGGAAGACAAGGTAAAGGAATTGGATCACTCAGCAAAGGTCAATGAAACATTAAAAAATATATCAACAGAACACAGGAGGGATTTGGATACCATGATAAGAACCACATCCTTGAATTTATGGACATAGAAGTGATGCTGGGTCCTAACGTCTTTCTCGGGGGAGAGAGTGAGAAGCTGCGATGTCAATGAACAGAGACGCTGGGAATCGGGTAGAAGGCATACAGCAGACTCATTTATTTAACAACAAAAAAACTTATATACTCTCCCTGCACCCAGGCGTTCTGATCTGTTGACACTGTGTGGTCGCTCCTCATTGGCTAGGCATGATGAGGACCTCTGCCAGGGCCTGATGCTAGGTCCTCCTGCAGCATCGTGTCAGCATCAACCGTATTGGCTAGGCATGATCAGGACCTCTGATAGCACCAGGCAGATTCCAGGTTGACTCCTCTCAGCCTAGTAAGTCTTAGTTTCCTACATATAAAAATGCCAAGCCAAAAGCATAGAAAATACTTTTGATATAACCATAAATGGAATTTTCCCAAACCTAGAGAAAGAGATGGTGGTCCAGACAGAACAGCAGTAGAGAATATTAAATGGCCAAGATCAGAAAAGAAACTCCACATGGCGTATTTTGGTTAAAATGATAAAGGCAAGGATTAAAGAAAGGCTGGTGAAAGCTGTAAGGGAGGAGGTTTGAGGAGGGTTGAGTCACTTGTGAAGACAGACCCATCAGAGTAATATCTGATAACAATAGAAAGCTTTGTGGACTGAAGAGCCTAGAAAGATAGATTTTATCTTCAGAAAAACCACAACTGCCGACCCCAAACTCTTTTTTCTAATTGAAAGAAAAATAAACCTTTTCTATGATTAGAAAAGGCTGTAAAATTCAGTAAAATGACAGGAATTAATGCACATTTTAAATAATAACTCTGAATTTTAAAACTTACCAAGCTAATAAACACTTCCAGCAAAGTGGCAAGATACAAAATTAACACATTTTTAAAAAGTGTGTTCAATATAATCTATGTCCCTCACACACCATTGCTCTATCCCTGGAAGGTACCTCTGCTTAAGATTCCTTAAAAGAATAAAAATTATATTTTATAATTAGTGATTGAGTGTTCAGACCTGCCTGCATGGGACATCTATATCAATCACCGCCCTCCTCTAAGATTCAAAGAACACCCTGGAAATGGAGCAGGAAGAATGTAAGAGCCGGAGGATGGGGAGGGAAGATGTGAAGTGATGTCTTCTGGGCATGGCTAAGGCTGCCTGAACCCACAGAACTTACCGGGATCTACACAAGATGAAGGTAATGAAATTCCAGCATGGATGTAGGCGGGGATGACAAGGCCCCATCCCCAGCTGAGGATCTAGTAGCAGCTAATGGATGCTTCAAAGAGACTCATTTTTTGGGGAGTTATAGGTGGGGCCATCCTTTTGGATTCCTGGGAATTTCTCTAAAGCCGCGTTTCTGCTAATCCTATAATGGTTTCTCAGAAAATTGGGAATGAACTTACCACAGGATCCAGCAATACCACTCTTGGGCATATACCCAAAAGATTCTCAATCATACTACAAAAGCATTTGTTCAGCTATGTTTATGGAAGCATTATTTGTAATAGCCAGAACCTGGAAACAACCTAGATGCCCCTCAACCAAAGAATGGATAAAGAAAATGTGGCACATTTACACATTAGAGTATTACTCAGTGGTAAAAAACAATGACATCTTAAATTTTGCATGCAAATGGATGGAATTAAAAAAAAACATTCTGAATGAGGTAACCCAGACCCTAAAAGATGAATATGGTCTGTACTCACTCTTAAGTGGTTACTAGCTATAAACAAAGGACATTGAGCCTATAGTTCATGATCCTAGAGAAGCTAAGTAATAAGGTGAACCCAAAGGAAAAAAATATAGAAACCCACCTGGAAATTGAAATGAACAGGAATGACTGGCAGGGTTGGCAGAATGGGGGTGGAAGGAGGGGGGAAGGTAGGAGAGAAGAGGAGGGGATAGGGGGAGGACAGAGGAGAACTTGAGGGAATGGGATGGTGGAGATGGAGGAAGGACAGAGATGAGAGCCAGGAGAGAGATATCTTTCCTAGTCTTAACACAAAAGGTGGTGTTTAGTCTTACTGTAACTTGATATGCCATGTTTTGTTGATGCTCATGGGACACCTGCTCTTTCCTAAACAGAAACAGAGGAGGCATGGATTGGAAGGTGGAAATGGAGGTGGGGGGTGAGGAGAGGGACTGTGCAGAGAGGAAGCGGGGCTGAAGCTGGGATGTAAAATAAATAAATAAAATGTGGAGGCATGAATTTGGGAGAGATAGGTGTCACGGAGGAGTCTTTGGGAAGTTAAGGCAGATAGCTGGGTAGATATGATCAAAATACATTGTTTACATGTATGAAAGAAGAAATAAAACATCTTTACAAACCAGTGTTCTTAATAGCCGCAACCTAGCATTGATAAAAGGGCACCTTCCCCCTGTTACCAGCATCCCCCATCATATCTAGAAGTGTTGATAATAAATCCTTTACATCATCTTGCATCAACAGGATTTTATGATTGTGATTATCCACAGATTTCATTTCTTCATTGACAATAGCTTTACATGGGACTCCGTTTTATAAGGGGTGAACAGAATAGAGTAAGAAAAATAAGGCTAATGTGAGTGAAAGTTCTAGAGAAAAAAAAATGTAGTTCTTGAGAGTCGGCTGTGAGACTGTGTGGTAGAGACCAGAGGCATCTGAAATGTTCTGAGCAGTGAGACACCTGGGCAGACTGTCTTAGTGGGTACCGAAGAGTTGTCTCCTCTGTCAAACTGTCATACAGCTCTTGCTGGGCTTGCACCCAATTTGCAGTGATGGCGTCTGAGGCAGAATCCTACCAAATGATGCTTCCTTTTCCGTCGGGAAACTGATGGTACTTTATAGATTAAGAAAGATGCTGCCAAAGAAAACAGGATTTTTGCCTCTAATTGTAACAGCTTAATAGCATAAGGGCTTGCGCAGAAAACTTTTTAAAATTCTGGGCTCATGCAAACTTGCTGCTGGGCCTCCGCCAGATAACTGCACCTGCAGTAATTCCCTGCTAATATTTCAAAAGTGTCAGTTTAAGTGGCTTGAGAGCTGCCTGCACAACTATGCTAATTGCTGAGATGTGTCTAGACCAGCTGAGATAATAGGGTGCCAAGATGCGGGGGAAATGTCAACATCTGGGGTTCAGGCTACTCTTTCTATTTTCTTTAAACTTCATGGACTGACACATTGTATGAAGAGCTAATATGGAAATACACAAAGTACTTTCTTTACTCTTCGAAACCATGTGGCCAGAACTTGGGAAATACAGGCAAACAGACTTAAAGATCTTAGAACTCAGGACTGGAGAGATGGCTCAGTAGTTAAGAGCACTGGCTGCTCCTGCAGAGAACCTGGGTTCAGTTCCCAACACCTACATGGAGGCTCACAACCACCTGTAAGTCTAGCTCAGGGGGATCCAATGCCCCTTTCTGGTCTTCATGTGCACCACAGGCACTCACATACACAGACAAATTTAATAAATCTTTCTAAAAATTCTGAGAAAGTTTTCTTCTGATGTTTATAGTAGGCTCCATGGGTCAGTCTCCGGCACAAGGGTCACGGTCACCACTGGATCCTTTCCCACACCAAGCTTTAGGGCAGGACGGGACTCAGGACTGAGTACACACTCATTGATGATCGGACTGTACACACACACACACACACACATACAGCAGAGTGGCCTGAGCATACTAAGCAAACACTGTTGCACTGGGCTCACCCTTCACCCAACATTCTATGTTTTTAGACCAAAGCATGATGACAGGAAGAAGGGACTGCTCAACCACATGTGTGTAAGGATGTAATGGACAATGGAACCAAAGACACTTCATACATGCTTTTGGAATACAGAAATCTATATTCCTAGAGGGATCTACAAAAAGACCAACAATAACAGTGGTGATGTATAACAATAAGCTGACCATATATTTACTTAATTCTTCTTTCACCTGGCTCCCTGCTCTCGAGTGCATTTTTGGATACTTCTTGCTTACAGTCTTCTGTGATGGATTCTGTTTTCGGTTCCACATTACTAGTGAGGAAACTGAGTCTTAAAGAAGCTAAGAAAACTGTTAGAAGTGCCATTAGAAAATCTGAGCCTCCTCTTTGCGTTCCTATCCTGCCCACAGTGACATACTCTTCTGAATGAGCAAAAAAGGTTGGCCATTTTTTAAGTGACTATTACCATCTCTGCAATACAACATGCATGGCCATTGCCTCACAGGTTTAACATGTATTATGTAATCTCACTATTTTAAATTCAGGTGTTGGATAAAAAAAAAAAACAATATCAGAAGATACCAGGATGGATGTTAGCAGATGGGGATTAGGAAGAAATGTCAGAGAACCAATAATCTGCAAAGCAAGGGACACTGGGAAATGATGTGCCTTAGAGTCCCTTCACAAGACAAATCCCGAATAGAACCTTGAGGAAGTAATGATTCCTTGATGGATGTGCAATGGCTCATGGGATGTTAGTGCTAAAAGGAGTGAGCTCCAAGAATACTCACTGAGCGACAGAAAATTACATGGGATCAATGAGGAAATACTTTATTTTTAGGGGTATTTATTTTATTTTTATTTCTATATTTCTGTATAAGTTCAAATACTTGTAGTTGCCAAAAGGGACATTTGATCCCCTGGTGATGGAGTTACAGGCACTTGGGAACTAACCAACATGGGTGCTTAGAACCTCATTCCAGTTCTCCAAAAGAGCAGCAGGTGTTCCTACCTGCTGAGACACCTCTACAGGCCACCCTTATTTCTCTTCTAAGATGATTAAATTCTTTCCTCTCTTTTTTTCCTGTGCTAGCATAATTACATCTATCTATTTTATTTATCTACCAAAAATCAATTTGTGTTTTCCTTGGCTTTCTCTGTTACTCTCCAGTTTTCTCTTGAGTAGATTTCTGTGCAACTGTCTGGCTTTTCGCCTGCTTGCTTCAAGTTTCTCGCCCTGCTTTTCTTTGCCATCCCAGGATGGAAGGTCAGAGGTTGGCTTTGTTCTGTCTTCTTACACATGGTTCTTATGCTGTGCATTTCCCTCAAAGCACTGCGTTTGTTGCTAGATAGACATTTTGCCACATTTTATTTTTTATTTGTTTTTGTTTTTCAAAACAAAATTTCTTCTAGAGTCCTACTATTTTGAACCATGCGTGGTTTAGTTAATTTCCCCAATGCTTTTTGATTTCCATCTATATTTGATTTGATTGATTTAGAGTTCTTACCCAATAGGATCTAAGTCATATTTAATATGATTTCTATTCTTTTAAATTTGGGAGTGTGTGAGTTTTTTGATCCTGAGTATGGTGCATTTTGGAGAAAACTCTGAATTAACCTTAGACCAGTTTTGTTGGTTGCAGTGTTCTATAGACTGTGGATGATGGACCCGTCCAGCCAGATTCTACTGCTGCTTGACTGCCCATTGCATTCCCTGATGGCATGAGCGGTGTTACTGACATCTCCAATCCAAATGGTGGGCGCATCTGTTAGTTCTTACTATAGCTTTCTTTAGTTATCACTATATTTATTAAGTTCATAAACATTAAAATGCTATTACATCTTGAATACTTGATTCCTTTTCTTCCTATGGAAGTCCCTTTTATCCCCTATGATTTCTCAGGCTCTGAACCTTTATTGTCCAAAATCAATATAGTAACTCAAGGTTCCTTTTGATTAGTGCCTGCATATTTTTTCCTTTCTTCAGCTATTTACTTTTAATCTATATTTAATCTTTGTGGTTAAAGTGGATCTTTAATAGACCTATTATTGTCGGGTCTTATTTATCTATCTGCTCTTAAAGTCTTTAATAGGAATAGTTAGACCACTCTTGTTGAAAGTATTTATTGATAGACAAATAGATGGCTCTTTATTCCAAGTGCTAACAGCAATGAATTGCACAATTACAGTTTATAGATAAATGAAACATACAGCAGATGTCACAGGGGAGTGACATTAGATTGGTATCTAACGTGTTTACAAGCATTTTCAGTGTGCCGCACACTTTTTTCTTTTTGTCTTTGTCCATTTTTTCAAGACAGGGCTTCTCTGTGCAGTCCTGGCTGTCCTGGAACTCACTCTGTAGACCTGACTGGCCTTGAATTCAGAGTCACCTGATCTGCCTCCTGCCACTGGCCTGCTCCATTCATTGTCTTTAGCTATCCCTTTCTATGCTTCTTTCTTTGATTCTGATTGGATATTATGATTTTCTTTGTAAGTATACCAAGTATGCTTTTTTAAAAAGTTAGTGATTTTATCACTCAGAATGTATATTTACATTTGACTTAAGTCTTTACTAAATGACATCACTCTCTTTCAGGAACAATGCAGCTTCCTCTGAAGACAAGATTCCGAGTTTCTATCCCACAGTTTTAGACACTTGCCATTCATTTCATCTGTCTAAAGCTGTTAGCACCTGATTAAATATTATCATTAATTTGAATAAAATATTCTATTGGTTATATGAAAAGGTATTTTATTTTGCCTTGTTCCTTTTGCAGATACAGGCTTTTGACCTACATAATTTTCTTTTTCTCTGAAGAAACCCCTTTAACCCTCCTGACAAGTCAGATGTACTGACTGAAAATGAAAATGAGCACAGTGCGTTTGTGTTCAGGTTTGCAGAGCTGATCTCCCAGATCCAGCGTTCTAAACCAGACCTTGCCCCCAGACCCTGCTTCATTCAATCTTTGAATATTTTATGTTATTCTCTTCTTTCTTTCTTTCTTTCTTTCTTTCTTTCTTTCTTTCTTTCTTTCTTTCTTTCTTTCTTTCTTTTTGGTTCAGGTACTAATAGTCCTTATGTGTTTGTGTTCTTGTTCTTATAACAGAAAGATGATTCCCCCCCCCCCCTGACTTCTGTTTTAGAATTCTCTTTGTATTTCTGAAGTTTGGATGAATTAAGCCTGTGTATAGTTATCTGTGTATTCAACATAGCTATCGAAGAATGGGGCCCAGTGTCTGGAATTAGCCTGAGAACAAGGCCTTACCATTATTGCTTCAAATATTTATTTTATGTCTTCTTTTCACCCTGACTGGTATCTCAAAATTCTTATGTTTCATTATTTTGGAATTTGTCCAAATAATGGCCATGTGGTTATAGTTACTATTTGTGTGTGTGTGTGTGTGTGTGTGTGTGTGTGTGTATGTGTGAGACCTTTGTTTTGCCACCGAGGAAGTCCCTAACATGGGCTTCTGAGCTCACTGTCTGGGCTCAGGTTTATGGAGCCCAGTAATGATCTTATCAGTGACACTGCTCACTTCTGTTTGGTTCCCAAAGCTTCCTTCATGTTTCACATCCGGGCTCCCCCGCCTCTGCTTGTCTTGTCTCCTCCTACGCATTGCCTGCTTTTCCCATCAGAACTCTTGGCATTCTTTATCATAGTTATTTTGAATTTCAGATTAATGAAATTCCCAAATCATTGTCATATACAGGACTTATTTCTATGGATTTTTTAAATCCCTCCCCCCCCCCCCCCCATCCATCTGCCTGAAGCACAAGGAATGTCTGTGTGATCTTCTCTTATTCTGCTCGTCACTCCTGGGGAGGGAACTGATAGGAGCTAAGGGGTTCTTCTACGGTTGGGTCCTCAGGATCATTAGTCCTCAAGCCTGCCAAACTCATCTTGTAAGGACAAGCCAGTTGCCTTCTAAATACTCATCGCTGTATCTGAGTCTTTCCTGGTACAATCTTGTTACTAGTTTAAATTGCTGGATATGCATTGTGTATACCTTGGGCTCCATAAATATAATTTTTGAAGCATTTAATAGATTATTCATTCTCCATATTTTCCATTTTGCTCTCTCTCTCTCCCTCATTCACACACACACACACACACACACACGTGCGCTGTGAGTGAGGGAGTATATGCATATATGAAATCTACAATTCATAAATTAGAGAAAAACGTGATCTTTGCCTTTCTGTATGGAGAGTGTTGTTTCTCTTAATATGCTAACCTCTGGTTATATCCATTTCCCAGCAAACAACACTACTTCACTTCATTTATCCTTGCAGCTGAATAAATCTCCATTGTGTTCTTTATCCATTCATCTTTTTGATGGGTTCCTAGGCTGTTGCTGTAACTTAGCAGCTGCAGGTGGCACAGTAATAAACATGGATGTGCAAGTATCCCTGTGCACACTGACCGAGAATTCTCTGGGTGTGCGCCTACTATCAGTATAACAGGGTAAGAGTGGATCTCTAATTTTAGGTTTCCTTTGTCTCTTCCTCCCTCCCTCCCTCCCTCCCTCCCTCCCTCCCTCCCTCCCTCCCCCCTCATTTTCCTCCCTTCCTTCCTTTTTGAGAAGACCTTATTATGATTTCCATGCTGGCAGGACTAACTTGTGTTCTTACCACTAGTGCGTGTCTATGTTTTCTACTACACCATTGTTCTATGAGTTGACTCATGAGCCACTATGTTTTTATAACTCTGGTTTAAGTGCAGGTCTGTAATTTTTTATCCTAATCACCTTTTCTCTATTTTTTGATCCAACTCTGGAGTTTTTAATCTCCTCCTTTAGAAAGGAAGAAAGAAACAAAAGAGGAAAGAAAGGAAAAAAGAAAGGAAGGAAGGAAGGAAGGAAGGAAGGTCAAGATCTTCTTGTTGTTCTGTGGTTAGCCACTATTCTATTGCTGTGAAGAGAAATCATGATGAAAGCAACTCTTATAAAAGCCCCAACACGTTTTTAATTTTATAAATTTAATATAAGAAACTTGCATTAAATAAACATTATGCATCAAATTAAACAGATCCAAAGTCTATATAATGTAATGAAATTATATACAGTTAGAATTGACATTTGAAGTAGAAGCTTCACATTTTGTTTTATTTAACTGTATTTATTTTTTTTTTTAAGTTTCATTATATTGAGAGATAGAGAGAGAGAGAGAGAGAGAGAGAGAGAGAGAGAGAGAGAGAGAGAGAGAGAGAGAGAGANGAGAGAGAGAGAGAGAGAGAGAGAGAGAGAGAGAGAGAGAGAGAGAGAGAGAGAGAGAGACTGGGCCTGGAGTGGGCTTTAGAAATTCCAAAGGTCACCCCTGATTATACACTTCCTTTGAAAAGGCCATGCCTCCCCAGTGCACTAGCTGGGGACTACCCATACAAATCTGAGAGTCTATGGGAGCATACCCATTCAAAATGCCACAGGGGAAAATATACAGAAATTCCGATGTTTAATTTTTAAAAACCAACAAGGATATATACTAGATGAGATAAAAATCAAGAATGTTAAAATGGAAATGAACACATGAAATTTTGGTTTAGTTGTTAAAAATCTTGAAATCGGTGGCCTGGAGGGACACACAAGATTATAAACCTAAGAAGCTAGAAGACAGAAGCTGAAACAAAATGAGAGGAAAATAAGATACATAAGGATGAATTCAAGAGTTACAAAGGACTCAGAAATCTGCAGTAAAACGTGGAAGTCGATGGAGAAATATTATTGAATAAGAAGGAGCAACAGGGAGGTCTGCAAAAGCTCTGGAAGATGAACTAATATGTGAATTCATAAGTAATTTGGGAAAATTTAATGTATATTACATGAAAATAATACAGAATCTCTTTCCCTATCCTTTGCAAGAACCAGGGAGTGTTTTAAACTTTAATATTTTAAGCTCAGAAGAAACTTCAATAAATCCACAAACTTAAGTATTCTATAGATGACAAGTCATACACAATCTAACTCAAGTCAAGAATAAATACATAAATAAAACATCTAGCCATGGGGCAGGGCATACAGCTCAGGTGATGCAGTGTCTGCCCTATATGTATGTGGTCCTGGGTTTAAAACCCAGTGCCTCTAAGTATAAACTTAGTATTCTAGAATAAGCCTGTGTTTGCAGCACTTGGGAAATGGAGACAGAACTTCAAGATCATCCTAGACTACACAACCAACAAACTCTAGGCTAGCCTGAGCTACATGACCCCCCCTCAATTAAAATAAGAAATAAAGAAAATATCTAACCATAAAGCAGTTTCCCAAACAACTTTGGATTCAAGACTAAATTAGGAATCTAATGATAAACCACTGTGAAATGAGAGCCATAGGTATTAAAATACTAATATAACACTGTAGACATAAGACCTTAAATATTTGTAACAATTATCAAGAAACAATGAAAGTAAACAGGCAAACAACAAAGAGACCATAAAAAGCAAGAATTATGGCGTAATTTAAAGTTAAAAAAGCAGTAATGGGGTAGATGTGACAAAATGTCCAATGTGTTATGAAATGTGAAAATGAGTGAGTGCTAAATTGGATAAAATAAAACATATATTTCTTTAAATTTTTGTCTGAGGCAGGATTTTGAAATGTCACCTAATCTCGCCTCAGTCTGACTGTGTCCCTGTTTGGTATCTTGATCCGCTGATCTCCAGCTCTGTTCAAGTTTTGGAATGAAACGTGTGCTTTTTTTTTTTTTTTTTAAACAAAATAGTCTTTAAATAGGTGATTCAGTGATCCAATAAATACTAAATTATGACTGCCTTCAAATTACTATATAAAGGTAAAAATTGCAGTGCAAGATTATTAAAATGATTCAGAGTAGAAAATGAAACAAATGTTTGTTAAAGATATTAAAATGATCACATTTCAATTGTTCCTCAGGGCCACATAATTTTATATTGCTTTTTAAAAGGATCCTTCATATAGCATGTAATCCAGGTAAAATTATATGTATCTTGGATAAAAGAAGAAAGACTCATCATGGGGATTATTCAAGTTAAGTCACAGGAAGGAATATGAATAATAATATTCCAAATAAAGGCTTTATCTAAAATGCTACAGTTTTTCAATAACCAGCTTTTGAGGAAAGATTGTGAGTTTATTTTTGTCCATTTCTGATTAAAGTGGACTTGGAAATATAAAGCTCCTCAGCCCAGTTTCAGGAAACTGGGAGGATGCATTGTGTGGTCCTTTCCACCTAGACCTTCATCGGTCATCTCTTCCCGAGTGCCTGCCCACTGTCAATACTGCTCACTTCTGAATCTGACTCTAGCCCAAAAGTCTCTTGGTTTTTGTCTCCAATAGGGTTGCTTTAATCATTGATTAGATAATCATTGAGATGACAGTGGCTTAAAAACTACATTAGGCAGTTACACTCAGCAAAATTGGGTGAATACCTTCAAAGACCACTTTCTTGATTGTTGTTGAGGAAAAGTTGTGGGTTCATGGCAACATCTAGGGATCTTTCATACTCTTCCTGGCACCATTCAGTTACCTGCCCACCTGCTATTGACAGGGGAAACCCTAATTCAAATCTGTGCCCTGGTGAACAGGATCTGACCTCAAACACCTGATTCTGAAACAACGGAAGCACATCTTTGAGAAAATGACCATATGCTGAACAAGGTCTACAGCCTGTGATGCCAGAATTCAGAAGGTAGAGGCAGGAGGATTGCTACAAGCTCCAGACCTGTCTGATGTACTTAGGGAGGCCTCCTCTCAAAATATCTGCAACAACAACAACAACAAAAAACCCAAGCAGCAAAATATAACTAAGTAAAGGGTACAAGCTGGGAATGGTGCTGCAGTTGCTGAGAGACTGAGGAGGCTGATGCAGGGGGATTGCAGCTCAAGGTTTGCCTAGGAAACAGAAAAATAAAGAAAACAGAAGACTATGAGCTCAGAGGTAGAGGGTTTTAAACTAGTCCTTGAATTCCATCCCCCAGTGGAAATGCCCAAAACATTAATCACGCATACACACACACACACACACACACACACACACACACACACACTCTTACAAACTTTGGCCCAACGGTAAATATTTATTAATGATAGTATAATAAATAATCCTGAATTATAAAAAGCTGAGAAACTCTACAACAAAACAAACATCTGTATTTGGGAATAAATACTTTTCTAAAATAGACCCCTAAGGTTGACTTTCTCTTGTTGAGTTTAAATGAGGAAATGCTCATGGAAGATGAGAAAGCTGAGAACTGATGGATTTCCAGGAAACTCAAAGTCTTGTGGTTGCTCTCAGAGGTGCACTGACAAAGAACCTTGGGATTTTGGTTTTTAAACACTCAGGCCTTCTGCACCATGAAGTCAATGCAATGTGGTAACACGGGATCTACAGGGACCAACCATCTGTGGTCTCAACCCTACAGTTGATGGGTGATAGGAAAATATGGTCTTCACAGATATTCACAAGGCTCTGACTTAGCAAGGCTTCAGCCATATGTGAGAGTAAGATCTGAGGTACCCTGTATACCCATTTCTCCTTAAACACCCTCTGTAGTGCCTACAGTGAGTAAGCAAATAGAGCCCACACTTAGCAACTCTCCAGTTTTTAAAGCATACATACTTAGGTATCCAGTATTTATGGTGATAGGTCGTGGTAGTTTTTTGAAAGAAAGTGACCCCCCCAACACACAAAAGGAATGGCACTATTAGGAGGTGTGACTTCATTGGAGTAGGTTTGGCCTTGTTGGAGGAAGTGTGTCACTGTGGAGGTGGGCTTTGAGGTCTCCTTTGCTCAAGCTACACTCAGCGTGGCACACAGTTGCTTCTGCTGTCTGCACATCAAGATGTAGAACTTTCAGCTTCTTCTCCAGCACGGTGTCTGCCTGCACCCATGCCATCTGCCGTAACAATGGACTTAGCCTCCGAAACTGTAAGCTAACACCAGTTACATGTTTTCCTTTGTAAGAACTGCCAGGGTTGAAGCGTGTCTTCACAGCAATAGAAACCCTAAGACATAGGTATTCAGAGCCTGAGGAATGGGGAAATACATGGCTCATCTCGGGCGTCTCCATGTGTGGGTTTAGGAACAATTCCTGATTGACGAAGAATTTTTGGGTGGCTGAAGGCAGTTATTGAGCTCTTAGAAGAATAGTCACTGTTAGAGCCTGGCTAGGCACCGCACTGCTTTCCAGTCTCTCCTATTTAGAGATTTGATCTCATCCAGCCATCTGACAATGGCCATGACTAAGCATTTACCAGTTTACATGAAGGTGATCCATCCAGTCTCAGCCTGTGAACCTTCAGAACCAGAAGCTGGGCAAACCTCTCTCCTTTTTTAAATATTTTTTTTTTAAATTTAATGTGCATGGGTATTTTATCTGCATGTATGTTTGCATACCAAATGCATGCCTGGGGTACACAGAGTCAGAATAGGCCATTGGATCCCCAGAACCGAGTTTCAGATGGTTGCTAGCTTCCATGTGGTTGCTAGGTATTGAATCCATGTCTGTGAATGAGCAGCCAGTGTTGGAAACCACTGATCCATCTCCTTAGCCCGTAAATGTCTTTTCTTTGTAAACACAGCTTGTGGCGGGTAATTCCTTAAAATAGTAACAAGTCCTATATATCGTGAGACTCAGACTCCCCAGGAAGGTATTCTTTATGCTAGTGTAGCTTGTTGCTTTTCTTCCATCGTTTATTCTGTTATTCATCTGCCATGGATTTTAACGTCACGCCCATATGAACGGAGCCATCCAGCCGCCACCTCAGACTGCTGCGTTCTCATAAGCAGTTCTCCTTTCTTTTAGGACATGGAACTGTTTTTCATAAACCAGGCAGTTCTATAGTCCTGGACATGGCCTTGAAAGTTGCCTAACCAGCTGCCTATTATCCCTGCTTCCATATTCAACAAGCATTTGCATTTTTTTTCCAAGAAAACCAACCTCTCGCCTCTTAGCTGAGATAGAAAACACCAATGTGCCTGCACTTACACTCACTCCGACTTTGATTATCTGACCATGTCTATAGAAGCCAAGTTCCTTGGTACTTATTTGACCTCCTGTTCTATCCCCTGTGCCCTCCACAGAAAGGGGCAAAAATGTGATGATAAGTTCTTGAGAAGACTGAAGGGCTCACACACTATTCCTCAGCTGGGGTGATCTACCCTACTTGGGATAGCTGCCAATACATGAAAATTCCTTTATTGACATAAATTTTCTTGATTGACATAAATGAAAGATATCACTGTTGTGTAGTATTTATAAACAGTCAAGCAATGTTGATCAATAATCTATAACATGCAGGAGAGCTCATGCTCCCCAAAATGTTAATAACAGCAGAAATAAACAAAAATTTATACTTTATATAATAACAAAGTATAGTATAAGTAGCTTTAAGCCTCAAAATTCAAGGACGCGGGGACTTCCTTGGCTCTGCATTTAATACAACATTGGATAAGCAAGCCTCAAAAGTCCTCATTTCAGCTGACCTCAAATCTTTTGTTTTAGAATTTATAAATGGTTGTTGACAGGTTTAGGTGGGAAGAGGCTCTTATGCTAGCACTAATTGAAATGCAAGCCTAAGTTTCCAGGCTGAAGTTGTGAGCACAGGATGCTCACTGGCAAGTGTACCTGATGTGATTAAGATCAGCTCACAATCACAGGGCAGAATAAAGCAATTAGAGGCCAGCGCTTGCCTGTGGACATGTTGTTATTAATTACCCAGGCATACTCCCCAAACTGTGTTTTAGAATTAATTGAATTTTTAGAACATTCTTGGAAAACAAAGAAGTTTCTTCTCAAAGGACTGAGAGGGGAAAAAAAAGCCTCATATTCAAGGACTTTATTTACAATCATAAACTAAAACTCTTAAGATTTTATGAGTGGAAACACAACTGTAAATATAGACTCCAGCATAACAAGCATAGGGTGTGTGTGTGTGTGTGTGTGTGTGTGTGTCATCTTCTGCAGCTGATAGCTGGATATAGAGGTAGATGACAGACAGGCAGAGAAACCGACAGTGGAAGGTGACTGTAAAGGAGGCCTATTGATGTTTATGCTAACAATATTCTGGAGAATACATATAGAAGTCTGTATGAGCCCTGAGCACGTGCTTAGCACATGTGATCTGTTTGCTTGGTAATTAGGTTCAGCACGTGTTCATTGTCTAACTCTTTAGAGGCAGACTTCCCTATTTTTCTGCACACCAGTCATGTGACCCCATCCTTCTGCTTTGTTGACTTGTGCTGTCTTTTTATTGTCCCTTCTTTGTTGTGTGGAAACTCACCAAATGTAGCATATGTAATGTATCAAACTGTATGGAAAATTAACTTGAAAACTACATGAAGCATTCCTAAAATTAATAAAAAGCAGGGGAAAATATGAAAGGATTAGTCAAGACACAAAATTAGAGCACTGTGGGAAATCGCCATCCATTAGATCTGCGGACACAAAAAGGGAAACCACAAGACTTTGACTAGCATGACAGACAAGGCAAAGGCAAGTGTTCACAAATGAGAGGGTTGAGAGGGCGATTCTGGAAAACTCGGCCCTCAATCCTTTTAAAGTTTCCCATGAAACCATGTATGTTGTCGCCACATGAATCAATTGTGCCCAGAAATCTATCTCAAAGAAAAGTGAACAGGGTTACACAGATGCAGTGTGAAGAGTGTGAAAACATGTTTATATCTAAGTAGAAACACCCCAGGAGTTCATCATGAACAGGGAATCCACGTCGTAGAATTGGACTGCGGTAAAGGAAGCAAGCCTTGTGTGGTTCTGCTTATTAGAAATAATTTTGCCTAACAGTAGGATTCTGCTTATTTGAATTAATAAATAATAGTCTCACTATGAAGAATTAAAAAACTTGAAACTCCCTACCCCCAAGTCATCCAATGGATCAGTAAGCGACTGAATGGGAACAGTCAGTTCTCAACAGAAGAAATGTAAATTGCCAATGAACACGTGAAAAAGTGCTCTCTAGTCTTAACCACCAGGGAACTACAAACCAGAACAGCTTTGGAGTTCTATTTCCCTGTGGCTAGAATGGCTTTCATGAAGAAAGCAAACACCCCTGGAGCTGGTAGGGGCATGGAAGGGAGGAACCCTTGTATGTTACAGGAGGAAATGTAGTTTGCTGAAATCACAACGGACATCAGTGTAGACGGTCCTCAAACACAATAAACAAACAAACAGGCAAACAAAAGCTAGATTTAGCATCCAGTGATCTCCCGGGTGTGTATGCTAAGGGCTTTAAGTCAGTATGCTACAGAGAAACTGCATATCTGTGATTACTGCTGTACTATTTGAATGTGTGTGTGTGTATATTACATACATTTCATATTATATATTATATTACATGTATATGTACAGGGAAATATCACAATAAAACTCATTTCTTAATATTCTCACAAAAATCAAAACTAAGGAAAAAACAGAAATAGAAGAAATTGGTGGCCGCCAATGCCTTAGCAATTGAGTGTGAGGAGGAAGGGTATAGGGTAGGTGGGGGGAGGGGAAATGAGGTTGTCAGAGCTTAAGAAGAAACTTCTCAGCATCAAGGGAAGGGCCTGTCTTGATCTTGGTCTTGAACTCTTGTCCCTTTACAATGATTCACAGAAGGAGCCACACATTTATCTTAGAGGAATGTGAGCTAGATCACAGGTGTCTAAATAGATCTGCAGATTTTATGTAGCCGACATCCTAGTTCAAACTCTGTCCTTCAAGGTATTTCCTAACAAAACCAGTGTCAGGGCTTGAAACAATGGCTAGCGCATCCCCCAGTGCACACACAGTGATAATTTTTCCAAATGTTAAATTTTAGCTTTAAGTTGATCCCATAAGAAGATCTTACTGTGAATGCCAGCTAAAAGCAGTGCATAAGTTTGCCAGAAACTTAAATGATAGTCTATGCTACACCACTTTTCTATTGTAACTATTTGTGGATATTTTTGTCATAGTTTATAAGATAAAGTCCTTGTCAAATTGTTTTGATGTGGCACATCATGAGGGTTTGATTCCTAAGATCTATGGAGACATCTTAAAGATGCATCCTTCCTATGGGTCACTCCCATAGGAGAGTGGAGAACTTAGCACTAAGTGGTAGCACTGGACATTGCGATGGAGCGCGAATCTCCCTCCGTTCCCTGGGAAACAGAGGACAGCGTCAGCAGGGAAGGCCGGTGCAGAGAGTGATGCCTGGAGTCCTGGGGTTTTGCTTATTGTCAGTTGGAGGTTTCTGAGTAATTGACAGGTACACATAGGTGCCAAGCAGATGCCTGCCTCCATTCAGGCTACCAAGTCTGTTCTTTTGTAGAGAACAAGCTTGTCTGGGTGGTCAGCTGCCACCCATGTGGCTGTGTAAGTTAAACAAGCCAGCAGAAAGCCCTTCACAATTCTGGTAATGTATTCGCTGTCAGTCTCAGGTGAGGCTGTTTTATTTTCTGTAGCTTCTAATGTTTTGGAGGGGGAATTGGGAGGAAAAGTGATGGCATACAGTAGCAGAGACCACCAGGAGCCAGGAAATTTCCTGGGGCCTCCAAACTTTACGTGGGAGATTTTTATTAGAAAAATATTTATTTGGGATGTAAGAAATTACATAGACTTTCCCTAGTAAATTAATTTTGCACTTATGAAAATCATAATAATGCATCTTTATAAAATATTGGCTGCATTTTAGTATTTAATATATCCATTGAAATCATATTTATTTTTATCATTTTTGGATAGAAATTAACATGAAACTATTCGAACCTTTTTTCTGTTTCAGATTTTATTTTTAATAATGACTATGAGAGAGAGAGAGAGAAAGAGAGAGAGAGAGAGAGGGGCTTAAGCACATGAGTCCAGTGTGTGAGAAGACCAGCAGCAAAGGTGTTAGATGCCCCCTAAATGGCATTCCAGGCAGCTGTAAGCTGCCGGGCATAGATGATGTATGTGGGTGCCAGGAACTGAACTCAGGTCTTCTGCAAGAGCGGCAAGTGCTCTTAACCATGGAGCCATCTCTCCAGCTTTATTTGAATGTTTCTTACAAAATGGATTTAAGTTATCAGAATTACCTGAAGTCAGCATTTAGTATTTATATTGTTATCATATCTATGATACCACCACACTTACTATTTCTCAGATGCTGTTTTCCCTCCGGCATCAGCCCTACCATCCGCCCATGCCGCCTTCCCTCAGCCTACTGCCCTCACTCCTGCGCGGTTTGGGCCTTATGCAAGTGCCTCTGATGGCAATATCAATATTGACATAATTACCCTTGACTATCCTTGCAAATTTGTGCCGATAAACTCATCAATTACTTTGCTAAGGTAAAAGAATATTTCACTACATTTTAACTGTATCGCATCAAACCCATGCACTGATTTAGAAGGAATATTCACTTTTCCTAACATATCTAGGGCGATGATATATTTCTCCATTTATTTAAGTTTTCTTTTATGTCCGTCAGTAAAAGGTTTATGATTTCTTCAGAGCAATCAGTAATTGCTGGCTACAGCTATTCCTAGAGAAATTTTATATCTCCTTGCTATTCTGAATTAAATCTCCAACTCCATTCTCCAAGAAGTTGTTTTGATTTACATATGTGGTATACATGAAAATACACCTACTTTTCCCTTTGGAGCCACAGAGAAGAGGCGTACATTGCAGTTTGGACCCTTTGAAAAAGTTCTGGCTATAATGTTGATAACGCAGCACCTAAACAATGAAGGCCCTGCCATCCACGCGTGGAGTGAACACAGTCACCCCTGGGGTTTATTGCGAGGAAGATTTTTCATTAGGATATATTGTTATGGAAAGTGTATTTCCTACCAAACATTTCTGACTTCATTTGTGGTTTTGTGCACACTGTCCAAAAGGAAGTATATTTAAACCCTTACTGCTGAATCTATCCATTATACAGAACAAAGATAAAAATTTCCTAGAATCAGGGAAATTGAGGACACCATTGTTTGAGGATGCTAAGCTGCAGTTTCTGAATTTATCCCAAGTTTCTCTTATTTATTCATGTTGACTAAGGGTGTCTCTGACTGGGGTTTATGGAGTGGGAAAGAAATCTCTGTTGAGTGAGTCTTTCACCCTTGGGTCTTGTAAATCTCAATGCCCTGTGAGGTGAGCAGGGAGTTCCCTGGGAAGTTAATCACCCACAGAAGTTAGCAATTGTTCTGGCACTCTAAGTGAGGGGTAATGTTTGCTTGCATCTCTACACAATGTCACAAAGCACAGTAGCTTCTCTGTGTGACATTCCAAAGAACTGAAAGACAAAATGGCTGCTCTCCCAACTCTATGCTATCTTAGTCCACAGATTTTACAGGTTTTATCCATTTGTTGTTATATCAATGATGTCCTTCCAAAAGGATATACTGAAGTCTTAATTTTCCAAGAATCTTATGATATGTTTGGTGGCAGGCAGGGGAGGGCATGAGGTTGGAGGTTGTAATAGACTATAAAGGAGGCTATTAGAATGAACCTCAGCACTCAATGACTGAAACTCTTTATAAACAGAGATATTTGGACAGAAAAAAAGATTAGAGGCGACATGAGGAGGATGCTATGTGGAAACAAAGGCAGCAGCCGTATAGATGCACCGTTTGGGACTGGGCAACTCAAGGTCAGTTATTCTGGTGTTTGACCAGTTGTATGTTTCTCTAATAAGGTCCATTATGCTCGCTTCCAATTCCTTGTCATCTTCTAATAAACAGAATATCTAAGATGAGAAAGTGCAAAGGGAAGGAGACATTGTGTCTGAACTCATTTAAAATGTCCATATCTGCGCTAGGACTTGCTGTTGTCTTCTCATTTTGTAAAGCTAGCTGTGTCCCTGGGTAGAATGGAGTATCTGTCCTCTTGTGATGGCCTACTTGCTCAACAGGTAACACTATAGAGTACCATGGTCATTTGCTTTGTTTGGCCTTCACGCATTTGCTTTGTGGTCTGTCTCTGCTCCAGTCTACGTTGTTTTCCTGTTTCTGAGGCAGGATTTTATACTCATCTTCTGGGTCTTGATCCTCCCAAGGAAGGCTGGCTTGAATTAGTAAGCACATACTGTGCAAAGGTCAAAGAACACATGCATTCAGAAGGGATTTTTTAAAAAATTCTCTTTATTGAGTTATGAATTTTTTGTCCATTCCCTTCCTTCTTTCCTTCTCTTCCAGAAGAGATTTTTATTGTGATGTCCTAAGCTGATGGCTGTTGCCTCTAATCACTGTGGAGTTATTAATTAGCTTAACGATTTTGATTATGGTTTTATTAACAGCATCAGTCCAGTATCCTTCATTTAGCCAGGTGTCTTTGTGTGAAGTTTTGACTGGCTACTCATGATTGTGCCATCTTTTCCTTTAACCAACTATCTGAGTTCAAACCCAGGAGCCCGACACCTTCCTGACCTACTGTTCTCTTCTGGATCCTGGACTCAATCCTTTGATTCCATGACTCAGATTCCTCAGAGATATTTCCTCAGCTCCAAACTTAATAAATATTCTAGTTATGATTCTAAGAGTTTAAAACCAGGGCAAGGCACTCTAAATTCAATCTATAGTGTCTCTTCACTCCTGCATCTGCCCGTTTGACTTGAATTCTACATCTGGCAGCTTTTACTCTTAACGAAACTCTTGGGCCTGGAGAGCAGACTCCAAGCTTAGGAGAACTAGAGTTTAAGCTCCCGCATCCGCTAGCAGTGATTCACTACCACATATAACTTCAGGAATAAATTCCTTCTTCTGGTCTCCACAGGTCACCATCCCCAAATATAGGCACACGCATGCATGTACATAAAATAAAAATCACAAAATTTAAAAAGAACATTTTTGTCAATTTAAATATTCATTTTCTCTATTTTTCCTGTTATCCTTCTTTCATGGATTGAGTTTTAAGAATAAAACCAAACTCTTTGTTGCTTTGTTCTACATGTTCTACATTACTGGACTAACATAATTGGCAAGTGAAATTGGCAGGCAAGCTTGCGGGGAGAGCCGCAGTGTGCAGCAGCAGCTGCAGCAGCAGCAACAACAACAGAAGCTGTTACATAATCTAAGGTTGGAGGCTCCTCAGCCTTGGGCTGTCTGTCCGTGCTGGTGTGTGTGCTTTTCCCCTCCTTGGGTGGCTTGGTTACTGCCATCACTTTGGTTCCTGAAGTCAACTAGTGAGTTCTACAATGTTCTTTGAGAGTGTCAGGTGAGAGAGGCAGGCCTCACACTGCCTGAAGGTCCTTGTGCTGCTTTGTCCTTGGGCCTCCACAGGGCAGCTGCCCTCCATACATATGCAGGAGGTGAGCGCTCTCCCACCTACCTTGTTGCTGCTCATTATTCAACATCAAGGCAAATACCGTGTTTACCATTTACGGAGCACGCCAGGTCATTGCTTTTGATTCCTGTCTGATCTCTGAGGGCACTGAACTGAGCACAATATTCAGGTTGAATGTTGTGCACCACGAGAGGGGAGCACGGTGTACTCAAAGACACCTTGTCCTTATTAAATGAACCTTCCCTGCAAGGGGATGAAGCGATCTTATTTTATGTCTCTTTATTCTGTTCTTATAAGTGACAGAATAGCAGATATTAGTTTATAATATTATTGGAGGCCTACTATATATTTAAAATTGTTTTCAGAGCCCTCATTCATTTCTGCGGGTATGGATCAATTGCTATTCATCTACCTCACACTGCTCTATATTCACGAGGGCGCTGTGAATATCATCTGTCTTCTGCAAATTATTTTCAAATGATTTAGTGGAAGGATTAGGGAAAGGTCTGGTGGTACCCATGAAACAATCAAGGAACAGGAGATCTAGGCCTGAAAAAGTGTCTAGACGGCTATACACATTCTTTGTGGCAAATGTGTGTTCCTTGAGTGGTACTGAGAACATAAACATCACCAATGCACCCGTGAATTGTTGCCTTGGATTGAGCTTGGATATTAGGTTATCTTGACTGTAAATAGATTAATAACTTTACTTGGATTCCTCACATATCTTCCTGGAAAATAGCAAGAACAAGATAGCGCCAGCTTTACACACATAGCAGTTAAATCAGACGGCAAGCTCTCATTATGACGTAATGAGAAACCAGGAGAAACCACTCCTGGGCTGGTGGAAGGGTTTGACTATGTCACTTGTACCTTTAGTCTTTTTCATTTGCTCACAAAGCTCAAAATAATACTTTTACCTTTTATGTTTTCCTCATCATTCAAGATCCTGTCTCATATTTGAGATGTTGTGGACACCATGAGGGCCCACTTGCCTCCCCCTTCAGGAATGGAGGACTAGAGTACATAGGAACGGCCTTCCTCAAAGTCACACTCATTTTCTGGGTGATCACCATCCCATATTTGACTGACATATGTGAAACACAGGCTATTGAGGACCATGCCCCGTGCAGCCATGCTTGTGGAGGGCCGCACCACACCACCTGCAGCCATGCGTGTGGATCTCACTGCTTCCCGATTTTAGTCCCCAGAGCCCCTACTGTTTGAGCAAACCAGACTCTGGTGCATTTGCATAGAATGAAGGCTGACAAAGCAGGAAAGCTAATTTTTTCTTAAATACCCAGGAGAAAAAAAAAAGAGTTTTTTTTTTTTTTTTCTCTAGTTGACAGAACTGTATTTCTTGGCTACCCTCAGCTATTGAGACTGATGCCACACTGTGTAGCCTGGATATATCACCGTCTTTACCAAGGCACGAGATTACCTCACTTTTCCAATGATCCTCAGAGCCATATGCAGTGGGGAGAACTGACTGTCATGGCTGCCATAAAGAGTAAGCGTGGCTGCCAAATGCCCTTTTTATCCAGAGCGTTGTCTGCACATACAAATATTGGGCTTCTGTTCTTCTGAAATGAGAATAGAATGAAGGCAGATGAGTAAATGTCAGCATTTGCCACATACAAAAGAGAGTGACATCAGTAATTAATATTAATGAGAACTTGACTTATGCATCAGGCATTGTGCTATGTGTTTTTATACATACTGGGCATTTTTATTTTCTTAATAATTCTGTCATTAAACTGCACAGTTCCTTAAGACTCACAAGTCACTGGTTCCCTGTGAACACTGATACATTGGCTACAAACTTTTCTTATTAGGATAGGCCTCAAATAACTTAGATAGATTTTTAAACGCTTTCTCTCATACTATCAAGATGAGTTTATCAATGACAGTATCATTGCTAACTCCTTTAATGGATGGGTAAGATGAGCCTCAGAGGATTTAAGTTACTTCTTGGAGATCCCATAGCTGCTAGGATAGAAAAAATATGGGCCACATCTCTCTGATCCCTTCACACACTTGAATCAAATGTTTGATGCCCAGATAGGATTCAGTTAAGAGAGCTCAGCTGTGGGGCACCTCTGTTTCACTTGCAGTTCAGCCTCTTCTGCATGTGTGATATTCTAGACAGCATCTGTGATGACGTAAAATGAGAAACCAGCTCGTTGTCCTTGAAAGGAAGATTTGAATGAGAATATGGAGCCAAGCATGCCCCAACACAAAAGTACAGTGGCCTTGGTTGTAAAAAGAGCATATTACTTTGGTGAGGAAGGAAAAAACACTGTGTCTACTTAAGACCGCAGGCAACTCAGAGCCTGAAATCAATTATTAATGTAACACATTGAAAAATGAGATCCCGAGAGCCCTTCAATTGCACCATAACTTAGTGTTCTGATGACTTAATATTAGGTAAGATGAAGTAAAGCTAATGCAAACAGATTTAGTATGCTATTTTTTAAAATTATGTGCATATGTGAGTGTGTAGTTATGTTCATATATGGGTGTGGGTGTCTGTAGAAGCCAGAAGCATCAGATTCCCTGTATAGGTCATTGTGAGCCACCCACTGTGGGTGCTGGGAATTGAACCTGAGTTTTCTGGAATAGGAGTGCAAGCTCCTAACCCCTGAGCCACACAGCTTCTTACATAGAATATAATATTGCCTATTAGTCCTGCCACAGGTTTTGAAGCATTCACTATGTAAAGAATCTACAAATAGTGTTCTGATTTGTGAACTAACAGATTCTTGGCCTCTTTAAACATGATATGTGTGTGTATGTGTGTGTGGGTTTTTTTTTTTTTTTTTTTTTGGCTTGTCTCTGCCCCTTTACACCTTATAGCAGTAATGGGGAGAAACCAGAAGCCGTAGGTAGCCTGAGAATCTCTTTGATTGGATCACCCAGCATGTTAGGAAAATGCTCTATTTTCTGCATTAGCCTAGATGCTGCTAACAAGAGGCCCCTTTTCTCTAGTTCCCAATAACATCCTCTTCATCTTGTTATTTTAATGTTCCACCCCCTAAGCCCTCACAGAGAGCTCACTCGGGAATTGCTCAGTGTCTACCAATTATTTCTTCCTAACATTTCCAGTTTCTCCTGCTGCCCCTGCTGTCCATGATTTCCCTGATATCAAAACCCCCTTCATGACCATCTAGGCTCCATGGGCCAGCAACAACACCTCAGCCTTCTGTTTCCTAACTTAAAATGTGATGGCGAAGTCCTGTGCTGATAGCTCCACGACCCTGACTTCTGTGTCCACACTCTGTGACCCTCGACACACTCTCCACCTGTCTCCCTGCTGGCTGTAGATGCCTTAGCCCCTTCCTTTATGTTCTTTCTTCCCCCTCCCACCTGTTTTCACTCTCTCCTTCTCTTTCTTTGCTTTAGGATGTGAACTGATTTTTCAGTGTGTTGGTCAACTTAACCACTGCTGGGGCACATACTGACAGAGATAAGAAACAAGTGAAGGGGATGAGGGTTTATTACACTTTGCAGTTTAAGGGTATGATGGAGGGGTCGTGGCAGCAGGAGCTGGTCAGAGAACAGAAAGCAGGGCCAGGCTTCATTCCAACCCTAGTGATCTACTTTTTTTCAATAGGGCTCCACCCCAAGGGTTCTACAACCTTCCACTGTAGCACCATCAGCTAGGGCCCAACTGTCCAATCACATGCACCAGCGAGGCTCTTGCCCCCTTAAACCACAATATTTATGACTCTGAATAATCATCATCATATTACCATCTTAATAAAATCAGCATAACTACTGTAGTGTATGAAATAACATCTTGAAGATGAATAGAGAACATCTTTGTCACCACGTCAGCAGAATTAGGAATATTCTATTTGACTGGAACAGCTTTCCACTCACCTGCTATATTTCATAGGAACCGTCTCCTTTAATGGATGAACAAAACACTCACCAGCGGGTTCAGAAGAAGAAAGAAGTCAAGCATATGCAGATAAGATTGAGAATGGAAATTTTTCCATCCTGGTCTTCTTCCCCTGAGTTGACCTCATTAGAGCCAGAATCGGGAGTGTGGAGTGGAAAACCCACTGGCTGTGAAGAAGGGAGAACCGGGTCACCGTCTTTAGCCCTGTTCACATTAGCAAACTTCTGGGCATCAGTCACTTGATTTATAGCCTAAGAGAAGCCCGAGAGCCCAGTGTGCATGAATAGATTTTCTCTTTAGTTCTTTGGTGATAGTCAAGCTTAACTGGAGTGGTAATGGGCGATCTCTCTTCAACCAATGCAATTCCAAGCATTTAACAGAGATGAATTTCTGTAAACGCCGCAGTGAACCTGGCTAGGGAGACATGATCACTGTTACATATGAGAGGAAGGATATGAAGCCTCAAGAGACTTCATTCTGACCCAGAGAGTCATTGCTTCATCACCAAGTCCAACAAAATCTTATTCCCAGGTGACTTTGTTTTTATTGTTTCAGATTAGTTATCAGTACTGGGCATCTCGATTTAGCAGCTGTTTCAGGCTTGCTATTAGGCTAGTTGTTCCTGGTTTCCCTCTCTGTGAAAGGAAGGGCTTTTGGTGTTATCTTAAGACAGCTTGAAGGAATCTATTTTATGACGTTATTGCATGAAAGAAGACAATCTGTATTATGATTCCATAGTAAATTAGTTTCCTAACCTCAGTGACTTTAGATGACAAGGACTTGTTGGTTACTATGCTGAATGTCCGGTGTATTCTACTCCACAGGGTAACTTCTGGAACCAGGCTGACAGCAGGAAGGTGCCTTACCTTACTGACAGTAGAAGTACATTACTAAACTGAATGTGATCCATACCCAGTGTCAGAATGGTCATAGCTTTGCCTACATGTGGTTGAGAGGAATAATTCAAAATCAGAATGTCTAGTGATCAGAATATCTCTGCCAAAGATATGGAGATCTTTCATAAGCCTCCTGTTATATGTGTTCTACACAATCAACAGCTACAATGTCCACTCTCAATCTCGCTATAATCGGTATTAACACTATAACCAAGCTACTATATAGTCCTGAACACTGAAAGACAGACAATAGAGTTCAAGTACTTGATATCATTATGTGTGTGTGTGTGTGTGTGTGTGTGTGTGTGGCTAGAAATCAACCTTGATTGCTATTCCTTGGGTTCTTTCTACCTTTGTTTGATGCACTTGCATGCCCGTGTACACACATACACACACACACACACACACACACACACACACACACCCCACACACTCATACATACTAACATTGTACCAGGTTCTCTCACTGACCTAAAACTCACCAATTCAACCCATGTTGGTTTACTGAGGAGCACCAGGGATCCATCTGCCTCTGCCTCCCCAGTGCTGAGATTACACGTGTATATGACCATGTCCGGCTCTTTATTCATGTGGCTTCTGAAGATCTTGAATGCAGGTCCCCGTATTTGTGCAATACTTGGCATGCTACCCACCAAGTCCCTGAACGTGCTTAACATCGTGATTTTTGCAGCTCCTTTTAAATTTATAGATTTGTAACAAACCTATCAGATGGTGGCTGTTAAATCCCATGAGATAAAGCTTGGCTGCTTTCCAATTCACAGGGCAGTTGGAGAAACATGTACTGCCCCTTCACTGTTGCTTGGTTTTTCTTGCACATCCATCTCTGATACTCTCACCTATCCACAAACAGCACTCTGGCGTCACAAAGCAAAGCGCTTGCCTATCTCATTGGATGCCAGCTGTGAATCACCTTCATCCTTTTATGCCTCATCAGCTCATCTATAAGGCATTGCCCTTTATTATGACAGATGTTATGTCATCCTTTGATGGCTGGCCACGGGGAGAAAAAGGTTTAATGCACTGATGTCTAACTTTATTATCTGTGGTACCTATTCATTTTTTAGAAGCATTTCTTGACTTCATGCCAGGTTAAGCATGAAGCTTTATAAAGTAGATGATGACAGGGTTGGGAATTAAACCTCTAAATCAGAACGAGTTTGAGAAGACATATTGCAAGGCGGTTCCAGTCATTTGGCATCACCCCTGGCATGTAAGTGCCACTCACAACATAACAAGCATGTCACAAACCTGTGCTTTGTGGAAGATGGGGGTCTTAGGTGTAGTTTGGGTACGAATGGGTTATTAACACTAGTCTAAGCTGAGAGAGGGATGCAGTTATGGGTTAAACTGAAATAATCTTCCCTAATCAGGCTCTCATGTTTGAACACTCCATCCCAGCTGATAGTGCTGGGGTAGGGGTAATAGGACTTGACCAGTATAACCGAGAGCTATAACCCAGCATTGCTTCTGTTCTACACCCCAGCCCTGAATTTGGCCTCATTCTCATTTTGCTTCCTCACCCAGCAAGGTGTGAACAAGCTAGGCCGCAAACTCCCTTATGTCATGGATTAAAACACCCAGCTGTCCCTATCTCCCGGCACAATTGCATTCTGGTCATCTCGGCATGTAGTTCTACTGCCTTGTGATATAGACATCTTTAATCATTTAAAAGGTAATCTTGATGTGACCATATTCTTGTTTAACTATCTTAAGCAAATTAATTAGCTTTGTGGGGCCCCTGATGCCATTAATTCATGGTCTATAAAACCTTGGACCTAATTGAACTTTTTAATGTTGTATCTTTACTACCCTGATATAAGTGTCTTTTAAATGACAAGAACATCTTCAGTTAAGGCCTTGTTAGGTAACCACACACACACACACACACACACATGCACATACACATACATAAACACACACACATTTATAAAAAAATTTCTGAGATTGCAAAGCAGTAAAAACTGAGATTAAATTATGGTTAAAGATCTCCTTCACTACAAATAAAATTATTAAAAAGTTTAATAAGATATCAGGTAGTATAATCGTCATAATTCTACCTTGCAAAGAATACGAGGCCTCAGGGCAAGATTAGGTATATGAAAAGTTATCAATAAATATCATTAGCCAAGATATTACAAGAAAGACACTGTGATCCAAACTGCAAAACCATGAAAACATTCTAGTCTCATCGTTATTACTGTGATAAAACACTGTAGCCAAAAGCAACTTAGGGGCTAAAAGGGTTTATTTCAGCATTACAGGTCACAGTCCATCATAGGAGGAAGTCAGGGCAGGAACTTGAAGTAATACAGAGGAATGCTATATTTTGACTTTCCCAGGGTCACACTTAGATAGCTTTCTTATACAGCTTAGGGCTCCTGGCCAAGGTAGCACTGTCAGCAGTAGGCTGGGTCATTCTACCTCAGTCTCAGTGAATAGACAATCCAGCAGACATGCCCACAGGTCAATCTGAAGAAGGCAATCCTTCACAGGAGAGGCTCTTCTCACATGACTCAAAGCTGTGTCAAGCTGACAGTTGAAACAAACTGGCATAGGCCATAATCAAGAAGACAGATAGTAACAGGTGTTGCTGAGGATGCTGAGAAATTGGAAATCTCATGCATAGCTAGAAAGAACATGAAGTGATGTGCTAACCTTGGAAACAGGTCTGGCTGTGTGTAGTCATTCTTTCCCTAGGTTTATATCCAACAGAAGTAAGCATCTTCCTAAATGTCAATAGCAAAATTAGTCACAACAGAAAATGGTGGATTGTAACAGAATCCTCATTAGTCAATGATCAGATCTTTGAAACATGTCGTGTCTGTGTAATGGAGTCTCTTTGGACAGTAACAAGCCATGCAATGCTAATAAGCACCAACCACAGATGGACCTTGATAACACTATGCTAAGTGAAAGAAGCCAGCTGGAAAGGGTTATAAATGCCCTTCATATGGGATGCCTAGGCGAAGGCGTCTCTTGGAGTCTGAAATAACAGCTGCCTGAGGCGGTGAAAGGGCACAGAGTGGAGAGGAACTGATAACTGTCAGAGCCCCTTTGGGAGGAGGGAGGCAGATTGTGATGGTGATACAACATTATTTTTATGGATTTATTTATTTATGTTCATTGGTTTTTTTTGCCACGTGTATATCTTTGTGAAGGTGTCAGAACTCTTGGGCTAGAGTTACAGCTATGAGCTGCCACGTGGGTGCTGGGAATTGAACCCTGGTCCTTTGGAAGAGCAGCCAGTACTCTTGACCACTAAGACACCTCTCCAGCCCCAGATGACACAAAATTCTATTGAAAGAATAAAATTAATTAAATTGTATGCTTTATGTGAATAAAATGCTGGGTGCAAAAGTTAGATTCCAATAAAACTGCTTTGAAAAAATTTAAAGTACCAAAAACTACATAAAAATAAAAAACTATTTAGTTGATATATTTAGTGGTCTAACAAGTGTCGTTATTGCTAATTAATGAAATAAATTTAAATATGTTAAAAATCGATAAATCTATTATGATAATTTAGACTCTCATTGTTTTGCTAGAGAGAATCTTAGGAAGTCAATTGATTATTACAAAGTAATAAGAATGGAGACTATCAGGCATTTAACCTCCCTTTCCTGTTTAAAAAGAAGCTACTAATAAAAAGTTCTCTATGAGATCACATCCAGCTAAAACAAGGAGAATGAGCTATGCAACTATAACGGTATATTAAAGATCCATAAAAAAAGCAGATGTAGGCAATGGTTACCAGTGGCCAAAAATACACACAGAAAGATCTCACTATTAAGTGCCTTTTGATGGAACTACACAATAACATGCACAAAATTTTAAATCTCTTCTGCACCAGTATTTCTGCACAGAGAGATACTCAAAGACATCATAGAAAAACAAACCACAAAACACTGACGGTGGAAATTTGACCAGGTATCTGCCAATATACTGATTGACAACAAGTTCTAACTGGACATGTGATGAGATCAAGTAATATTCGTCTTTGGGTATGATGGACAAGGATCCTCTTTCAGTGATACAGGTTGAAGTACTTAGAGGCAACACTATATGATGTTTAGAATTTGCTTTCAAAGTAGGCAGGGATGGGAGGAGTTCAGTGGAAGTAGAAATATCAGAGCTCTCCTGGTTCAATCATGGCTGCTGGCTAGTGGTATGTATATAGGAACATGTTATATTGTGTTCTGTAGTTCTAAATATGCTTTCTAGATGCAGAGATCCACAGCCAAGCCCTGGGCTGAGCCATGGGAGTCCTGCTGATGAAAGAAAAGGAGGAGGAATTGTTGGGGGTATATGTGTGTCAAGGTCATGATGAGGAACCCACAGAGACAGCTGACCTGAGCTTGTGGGAGCACATGGACTCTGGACCAACAGCTAGGGAGCCTTCATGAGACTGACATAGGCCCTCTGCACATGTGTGACAATTGTATGGCCTCGTCTGTTTGTAAGGGCCCTAGCAGTGAGATCAGGGCCTGTCTCTGGTGCTTAGCTGACTTTTGGGGACATTTTCTCCATGCTGGATTACTTCTTCCAGCCTCGATACAGAGGAGGAGCTTGGTCCTGCCTCAACCTGATGTGCAATGCTTTGTTCAAGCCTGTGGATGGCGTCCCTCTTTCTGAATGGAGATGCAGGAGGAGTGGATGGGGGGGCGGGTAGATGGGGGTAGGGGAGGGGAAAGGATGAGAGGACTGAGGGGAAACCGAGCTTGGTATGTAAAATAAATGAAAAATGTTAATAAACAAATAAATTTGTTTTCAACATTTCTTGATAAAAATCAGAAACGTGTACTTGAGAACCATCTCTTGGCAAGAGTGTATACAGACAAAGGCTGAGAAAGAGTTCAGGTACCAAAAGTCACTGTGAATATGAGTTAGCAGGAGTGTGTGAAATGAGGTATGTTGGTTTGTTTTTATCAACTTGAAAACCAAGTCACTGGGGAATAGAAAACTTCATCTGGGGATTTGCTCCCATTGGATTAGCCCATGGGTCTATCTGTGAAGGCAAGTATTGATTAATGACCAATGCGGGAGGGCCAAGCCCAACCCAGCGTGGGCATTTTCCACCATGGGTATGTGGTTCTGGGCTGTATAAAAACTAAGATGAGCAAGCCAGTAAGCAGCGGTCTTCTGTGGTCTCCCTTTCGGCTCCTGTCTCTGAGTTCCTACCTTGAGTTCCTGCCTCCACTTCCCCCAGTGATTGACAAACTATTATTAAAGAGTATAAAAGAAGAAAGCACGTCCTTCTCTTGAATTGCTTTTAGCTAGTATTTTATCACAGCAGCAAAAAGCAAAATTAAAATAAAATAAAATTTAAAAAGCCACTTCAAAGGGACTGGTGATCTAAGCCAGACCCAAGGGGAAATGTAAGCAACCCACCTCAATTCAATTGATGCCCAATGTGTGTGTGTGGGGGGGGGGGGGGGGGACCTGGGGCTAGAAAATGCGTGTGTGCGTGCACACACACACACACAAACACACACATGTGTGCCACGTGGAACACATGGATCTAATCAACATGGGAAGTAGAAAAACACAAGATCTCCTGAGTAAATTGGGAGCATGGGGATCATAGGAGAGGGTAGAAGAGGAGGAGGGAGGATGGAAGGGGAGTAGAGAAAAATATATAGCTCAATAAAAACAGTAAAAAAGGAAAAAAGGGTTACAGAGGCGTATCTGCAGTCATCCATGGGTCCCCTTGAAAACATCTATGTCCTGATACATAAAACAGAATAAGACCAGAACTCAGCGTAGACTTTGTGTTCTAACCAGCTGAGCTAACCAGTTCCGTATTAAATAGGCCCCGCTTAGCTCCGTGTGGTGACCTCTATCAGGGTAGTTAAGGCTAGCAAGTAGCTGAACAAGTGATCAGTGCGATTCAATTACGCTGTAAGGGTTGTTCTGATGATAATGAAAATACTAATTATGAGCTTCAGAGTCTCCCAAATTAACTCATTATGTTAAACCATATTGAAAATGAAGATAGACAACCTTGCCAATTATCTGGAGCAATTTCAACTCCTTTCCACGTGGAGGAGACACCGGGTGTGACTTTCTGAGGCCTCTTTTGTAATTAAGAACGTCTTTCGTAGGTAGGTAAAACCATCTCAGCTGAGATGCTGATGAGAGTTTATTTTAAGCCCACTGTTCAGTCACAACCAGTGGAATTAATTATCACTCCCTGATGTTCTATACAGCTTTTTCTCAGATAACTAACCTTGATTTACTTCATTGTTTTAGCAACACAACACATACGTAGGTAAAATCCAAAATTGTGAGCTTTTTTTTTTTCCGCGACACAAGACTATTACTGTATGTAATGGTTTGTACTCTGATCCATTTTAAGATGGTCTCTTTACTTTTTCGTGGGGTTGTGAGGTACAGTGAAAATTTCCCATCTCCTTTTTTGTGTGTGTATGCATGAGTCATGTGAGCATGTCCATTCGTGTATGTATGTGTTTGTGTATAGGCTGGAGGTCAACATCAAGGGTCTTCCTCAATCTATCTTCTCCATTTGGGATAGTGTATTTCACAGACACTGCAGTTCAGCGAGACTGGCTGAGCGGGCAAGCCCTAAGAATCCCCCATCTCTGTTACAGGTGTGTATCACCACACCTTTCCTGTTGGTGTCACCATGCTGACATGGCAAACACTTACCCACCAAGCCATCTCCCTGGCCTTTCTTCTATATCTTTAACTGCATTATAAGGGCAGAAAATAAACCCGAATTAGCACTGTTTGCCTATTGAGAAGACCAAGGAAAAAGGAAAAAATCTCATTGAATGACCATCATGAAACTATAGTTTTTAATGTGAAACTCATATTAACAGATGTCTGGAGCTTTGGGTTTAAATCCTACTCCCTGTATGATTTCTAGTCACTGACTTTTCTACAGGTAAAAAAAAAAAATCAAGTCAGCTGTGTAGTGCCAAGGGAATTTGGAAAAATACAGCGCACAAATCAAGCTGTCCTGCTTCTAACTTTTGAAGAACCAGGACACTTAAAATGAATGTCTTTTTGCCACTTGTACAGGAGTGAAACAAGCACAATTTTTTTGATGGATGAAAATTATATGCAGTTTATATTTTGCTATGGATGTTTGGCTAGAACATGGACACATGTCGGTGCAGGGTTCTCAGTGGTGGCTGGCAAGCTACAAGGAGAGCTGAGTCTTCCCTGAAGAGATGCTGTAGCCTTGGCATCTAAGGGGTCTACTGTATGGCTCCCATGTGTGTTTCCCTCAGAGACAGAGTCAGAGCAGAAGAACTATGGCTGCTGGGAGAAAAAGTGTAAACTAGAAAGATCTCTGCAGTCCTGGAGACAGCAGGACAATCAATTAGAAAATGTGATGAAAAAGAATATCTTTCTCCCTCTCTTCCTGCTCTCTCTCTCTCTCTCTCTCTCTCTCTCTCTCTCTCTCTCTCTCTCTCTCTCTCTCTCTCTGTGTGCCTGTGTGTGTGAAAGAGAGGGGGGAGGAGGCAAAGGCTGAGGCTGCCTGGGCCACGGGAGTGTGCATCAGAATCACTCTGTCCTGCTGCAAATCAAGTTCCTGGCTGCCATTTGTCTGGTAATCCTTGTTGCTTCAGAGAGACTGAGGCCTAAGTTCATGGCCAACCTAGGCAGCTTGGTGAGATCTTGCTCAAAAATTGAAGTGGGAAGGACTGGGGATACCACTCAGTGGTAGAGCATTTATCTAGCACGTACAAGGTCCTAGGTTCAATAGTGGCACTGAAAGAAAGGGTGCCACATAAAATCTAAGAGTCTGCTGGAGTATGCCCTTTAGGATATGGAAGAACAAGCAATGAACAGCACAAACAAGTATGGATATATCCAGCTGTTAAGACAAGCAGTTAACATCGGATGGGTAACTGTGAAGCCTGGTTAGCATCATGTGTTAGGAAACCACATATACAATGAAAGGGCTTGCTAAGTATTTGCTTTGTTGTAGGCGACTGGTATTTTTCCTGTAGACTAAAATTTAACCTTTACCCAAGGTGGGTTCAGAAATGAAGCACTCTTGGTGGGTGGAGATTATAACTTTGTTCGGTCTGATGACTCTACTTCTCCTAAAATCAAGCACCTGGATGGGGTAGTGACAGTTTGGCACGGATGAGAATGCTCTTGAAAATTTACCAAGAACAGCATCCGTCTGTGTGATTCATGCCTCCATCATCATAATCATAGCCATCGCTCTGTGACCCTCAGCATGGAGGAGTTGATTTGCAGTGTGTGTTCTCTATCCTGAGCTCGGACATCTTTGAGTTATGGTTAGTGTAGATTGGCCTCATGGAACTTCCTGCTGAGAACTTATTAACCTTACTAATGTGATTGACCTAAAACAGTGAGCACAGTTAAAATGATGAGGTTGTACGGAATGAGCAGGGGGTATTCTAACATGAGGGATAGGCACCATTAACTTAACTCAGTCCATCCAGGAAAGAGGATAACCTTGTGGTTTCCTTTAGAAGCAATGTTCTTTTAGATGGAGGTAAGTGTTGAATACTTCTTAAACACACCCAGCCTACAGCATCAGCCCCGAGGGCTCCATAACTCACCAGAGATTGTGTTCTGCAAAACAGAACAATACAAATCCTCAAACTCAGTATCATTCTAAAAGTCAATGGCAAGATGGGAGTCTAGGTACTTTTTAAGAGTGAGAACAAAGTGACCAGTCTAGAGGTCTTCACTGGAGGGGAAACTTCACAGATGTCAGTCACAATCCATTGATTATAGGAAACAGGGAAGAGATGAAGAAGGGAAAACTCTATATTTGGGTGAAATAAAGTGATGTAGACAAAAAGCAAATGTAATGGAAAACCATAGGAGGTGTACTTTTCTCCCAGCATGGAAAGGAAACCTGTTGTAATTACAGAGGTGAGGTCCAATAAGATTTTTTGCCTTATGCACAAAAGCAAAAAGGGAATCTGCTCAAGCAACCTGCAGTTTCCTTCAGCATCACCGTCTCCACTTGGCAATCTACCAGACCTTTTCTTTTTCCATTTGCCCTTTGCCTTTGCTTTAGAAACATAGTCAAGTTTCTCATAAAAGAAATGGGAAAAGAACAAGACTGAAGAGATGACTGAGCATGTAAACATGCCTGCCAACAAGGCAGAAGACCTGGGCTTGACCCTTAGCGTACACGGTGGAAGGAGAGAAACAATTCCCATGAGTTGGTCTCTGACCTCCACATACAGGCCATGGCATGCATGCATACATGTAAAAAAGCAAGTAAATAAAATATAATTGAAAATGAGAAAAGGAAAGAGGAAGGGGTTTCTAAACCACTTCCTCTCCATGTTCCTTCAGGCCAACTCTCCTCCTCTTTTGAATACAAACCTGCAACGCACTCAAAGAAGTGTCTCTAACTGGTCCATCCTATTCCCCATTGCCAAGACTCTTTGTCTTAACAGAGTGGCTTTTGTTTAATGTCTGGTAAACACTTAAAATGCAAGATGACACTGAATTTCACAATATGCTTTTTGGAATTTAAAGAAAGACTCTTGTGACATTTGTTCTTTAAATGATACCGTGCATTATAAGAATTGGTATTAAGCTGTTAAACCTACCTTGCATTCTAGAGAAAAACCCTACTCACTGTATGAAATTTGTTTTTATCTTGTACTGAATTCAGTTTGCTAGTACTTAGTTGAACTTTTTTTGCATCTATATCTTGAACTGATATTTGTCTATAGATTTTTTTCTGTGTTATGTTTAGTCATATGGTTCTCCTGAGAACATTGTCAAGTTTGGTGATTAGATAAAAGGAACTAGACACCCCAGAAATGTTGTGATCCTTCTGGGTATGCTCTGTTATTACAAAAAGATTAAAATCTGCAAAGGAAAATGCTATGTTGGATCATGTCAAGGAGAAAATGGAAAGTTTCAGACTTTATCTCCCAGGGTAAGCACATACTAGCCCTTAGTGTGCTTAATAGTAATGTGCGATTGTACTTACAGAGTGCTGCCAGCAGGGAGCTTTGGGGTAAGGGTGTTTTGTTTTTGTGGGTCAGACCTTTAGGCATGGAGTACGGGACCAACTGCAGAATCATAGCCTCCAGTCACTCTCCGCCTCCAGCATAAGCCCAACTGGTAGAAACAACATGATTCCAAAGGCTCTGACATACAGATCAGACGTTCCTCACAAATCACACCATTGACACAGACTATGTGATTTATCAAGGTCAGTCCATCTTTGAACAGGCATAGAGAATCTGTTCTTGATGAGTTAACTGCTCACAATACAGGCAACACTTTCTTGTTGGTAACACCATCTTTGTTTAGCTGTGGGGATACCTCATGTGTTTAGATTCTTTTAGCATTTCTTAACATTACCTAACATCCTTGACCCCTCCTTTGGTCTAATGTCATCTCTATTCTGCTAGCTCCGAACTCAGTTAGGTCTCTAAACCCATGTATATCAACTGTTCACCATAGATCCACATGTTAATTCTCACCTTCTTAAGTACCTATAAACCAATGTGTTCTGAATGAAACTCATCGTTCATATTTTTCTGCCCATTATGTCAGTGTCTTATTTTTATTGATGTTCCGAAACACCATAAAAAAAAGGCAAGTTTCAGAAAGAAGGGTTTATTTGGGCTTACTGTTACATAGTCCTTGACGGTGGAACAGAGGCAAGAGGTGAAGGCCAATGGCAGCTGAGAACTGACATCCTGAAGTGCAAGCAGGAAACTGGGAATGATGCTGGTCTTTAGGCTCACAAAGCCTACTTCTAGTGATATATTTCCTCCCACAAAGCCACGCCTCCAAAGCCTACTTCCAGTGAAGGATTTCCTCCCACAAAGCCACACCTAACAAAGCCTCTTAAATAGTGCCACCTATTGGTGACCAGTATTCAAATGCTAGAGCCCATGAGGAAGATTCTCATTCAAAAAATCATAGTCTGTGAATGTTATCTGCCGTCTGCACCAGAAATCTTAAAAAGAAAAAAGCTCCATATTTTTTTGTTTGTGTGTGTTTGTGTATGTGTTTTATACATGTGCAAATATCATGACACACACATGTGGTTGTTAGATGACAAGTTCCAGGAATCAGTGGGGTCCAGGGCTCCAGGGATCATAGTCAGGTCTCTTCAGGCTTGTAGAAAAATATCCTGTCTTCTTCTCAACCTGCTCTTGCCATTGCTCTAGAGTTTAACCTTCACTTGTTTTCTGGTCCTGATGAGGGCGGATCAATCATTCCATCTCAGTCCCACCATCTAGTCACAGGCATCACAGACCTGTGGGAAGACTGACAGGAACTATAAAGCCTTATTTTCACTTTGGTCCCAGGAAACTTAGCCACTAATTGTTGTATTGAGTTGAATTGTATTGTATGCAGAATAATTTTTGTAAGAAACAAGTCTAAGACTTTCTAGGTATCTCCTCTGCCTTGCCTAACAGCCTTCCAGGAGTCTCTTGATTCTTGAGGGTGGAGTTCAACTTCATCTTCAACACAGCACAAAGTGTCATAGTTGGTACTTAGTCTGGAAATCCGTCTTTATTCGTCTCCACTCTCTGGACTCATGCTCGATGCTCTTGATAATAGAGAGAAGACATATGCTGGCTTTACTTGAGTTTTTTTCACATGGATCCTCTCCTTCTGTAGAACCATCCTTGACCAATAGGCACTCCAGAGATGCCAGCGGTTCCCTCTGCTGTTCCAGATCTTCCTAAACAGTTTCTGTGGGGAGCTTCCCTTGACATCCAACACAGGTCTAGATAAGACACCAATCTAGCCGTTGAACTGGTACCCACCTCTCTGTCTCAGCTCCTGTGTGTATTTATTTTATCAAGCTTTATCAGCATCCTTCATTTGAATAGTAGCGACATGGCCTTCATCTTTACCACCTTAAACATTGCAAAATACTCCAAGAAAGTACTGGGAGATCCACAAATATTTACTGTGTAACTCGTTTTTGTTTTGCTTAGCTTTATCTTTAATTCAAGGAAGTTGTGTATGATCTTTTAAGTAAATAGATTTTCACACACGTGCCAGGCTTGGAGAAAGTCACAGAGGGATAGATTATGAAAATATAGAGTTTGCCATAGACATATCCCTTACTGCACTAAATGTGTTGAAAGGGCCCGTGGCAATGCCTGTTGTGACCCAATATAACCTTGTATGCTCCTTTTCTTCCTCAAATATATCATTCCTGTGTCCTATGCATAAGAGACATTCTATAAATGCTGCTTTAATTGAATTTAATTGTTTGAATTTTACATCTATCCAGTCATACACTTTGATATGCCCTTTGAAAATTTAGCCCAAATCACTGACAATAAAGGTGACTTAGCCACTGGACTCAGATTTCAATATTCATAGATGGAATACCAGATATAGGAACATAATTCAGACAGGATGTGTTTTAGGTCAGAACAAGGTACAACACATTGGGCTTTACAGTTGCTACTGGAGACCCTCCTGAGCGGAAGAAAATGCGGAGCCTTGGATAGCACCCAGACGAATGAGAGGTAGATGAGACACTGACACTAGGGCACAAAATTGAAAGGGCACCAAGGACTTGGCACTGCAGATGAATAATTTGTAATGCAGCATTTTTCAAAATCTCAAATCACAAGGCGAAATTTCCTGAATAATCATCTACACGTATTTTAAATTAGTATGTCGCTGCTTAAATGCCCGTAATTGTTGTGCACCTTTACTGCATCTTTAGAGTCGCCTGTGATGATTTCCTGGACCTCTGTGGCCAGCACATCCTCCTCTGGGTGAGCTTCTGTGAGTTAACAGTGGCATAGGAACAAATTAGACAGAAGAGGGTGCTCTGCTACTCCCTCCCCTTTCATGTTGCTGTGCTGAGTTGGTTGCTCATTCCTAAGGTAACTGCTCTTGGAAGCATCCAGCAGACATCCTGTTATAAGAAGCTAAAGTCGGCCTGAGAGTCATGGGCCAGAAGCCATTTGAAAGCCAGGATTTAGCTGGAGTTGACAAGGCGTTAGGAGTCTATCTGGTAGTCTTGTCTACAGACAAACTGTGCTGGCTAGTTTTTTTTGTCACCTTGGAACTAGGTAATGTCACATGGGAAGAGGGAACCTCAACTAAGAAGATGCTGTCACCAGACTGGCCTGTAGGGACTATGGGGGTATTTTCTTAATTGATGTTTGCTCTGGGAGGGCCCAGCTTACTGTGGGTGGAGCCACTCCTGGGTTATATAAGAAAGCAGGCTGATCAAGCCATGAGGAGCAAGCTAGTAGGCAGCACCCTCCATGACCTCTGCTTCAGTTCCTGCCTCCAGATTCCTGTCTTGAGTTCCTGTTCTGACTTGTCTTCATGACTTTCTGTAAGCTGTAAGATAAAATAAGCCTTTCTTTCCCTAAGAAGTTTTTGTTCAATGTTTTAGCACAGTAACAGAGAAGCAAGCCAAAACAAACCATCAACCCCAGATCGGTTGCTAATAACTACCAAAGTTTGTGAAAGCAAAGGATACAGGATGATGATTTTTTTTTTGTTTCTTGCTGCTGTTGTTTTTTTTTTTTTTCATGCTTCTCAGAGCAGCATCATTATGTGACAGACATCAGTGACCTTATACTCAGTATTTGGCTCATAGAGAGAAAGACTAGTTGTGTAATAATCAGAGCCTACTTGTTTGTTTATCGGCTGCCCAGACCCAAATAATTACACAGAAACTATATTAACTACAACACTGTTGGCCAATATCTTAGGTATAATCCTAATTGGCTCTTACATCTTAAATTAACCCATATTATTAATCTGTATCATCATGATGCTGTGGCTTACTAGTAAGGTTCCAGTGGGTGTCTTTCTCCTTCAGCAGCTACATGGTGAATCATTGACTCTGTCTACTCTCTATATATCTCTGTTCAGATTTCCCACCTGGTTTTACTCTGCTAAGTCATTGACCAAAGCAGCTTTATCATCAACCAATAAAAACAACACATATTCAGATGGACTTTACACATCATAGTTGTTTAGATTTTACAAATTCAAATTACGTACATTTCAGATGTTGTTATTAAGGTCTATGTTGTCCTGGCATTTCATTTGTATTTTAATAAATAAAGCTTGACAGAAGATAAGAGAGGAAAACAGCCCCATTGGTCAGCCTTACAGACCAGAAAGTATGGTAACACACACCTTTAATCCCAGTAGCCATACTAGTTGCCATAGAAAGGCATGGTGCATACCTTTAATCTCAGCCCTAGAGAGGATTATAAAATAGGAGGAGACAGCCTTCAGACACAATCTCATTCTGAGATTCCTGGAGGCAGGATAGACTTTTTGGACTGAGGTCAAGGTTAAAAGCCAGTGGCTGGATGCTTTGCTTTTTGGGTCTTGAGGTTGAACCCAATTTCTCTCTCTGGGTTTTTATTAATTGCACGTCAGTACTTAACACCCATGTATCAACACAAATTGCAAGAGACATTGTTTTCTGTTCTTCGAGTTCTCTGTGCTAGGTAATCTGCTTTTCTCTGACATACCAAGATATGTCCATTTTCTCAGAAGTTTCTTTACTACTGCAATTGTGCTGGGGATGAATGACCTTCCTCAGTAATACATACAGCATCTTTGCATATTTTAAATTCTATTTATGGCAGCATCTGTGCATATTGTTCCCCAGACAGCTTCTCTTGACCTTCTAAGCAGTGCACCCTTGTGCCGATTCCGTGGTGGTCCACTCTCACATACAGTTCCAAGGCCTGGTGACCTCCAACTTACTTTTGCATCTTCCATTAATGCGATTTTAATTTCTATATTTCCTATTAGGACAATATTTCTACAATTTGGGATATCTTTTCTTATGCAGGTTAAAGACTTATAATTCAATTTCAGGGCGATGTAAATTCATAGCATTGGCTTTGTCAATGTAGTTAAACTAACCTTCAAACTAGTTGTAGACATCTCATGCTCAGTAGTAGAGTACAGGAGTCCTGTATAGTGTTCATGTTTATGCACAGAATTCAGACCTTTCTAAAGCGTGCTGCCTTGTTTAGGATGTAATATAGCATTTCATTTTCTATTTAGTGCCCACTCCTCCAATCATAATGAGTTTAAGTTTTTTTTTTTTTTTTTTTTTTTTTTTTTTTTTTTTTTTTTTTTTTTTTTTTTTTTT
>NW_026067960.1:2360046-2419580 GCF_014885135.2 Alexandromys fortis
CAGTTTCTTATTGGCTAGCTCTTACATATTGTTCTAACCCATTTCTAATATTCTGTGTAGCCCATGAGCTGGCTTACCAGAGAGGATCTTAACCTGCGTCTGTCTGGAGTGCGAGCATCATGGCGACTCTTCCACCAAGCCTCCTTCTCCCAGCATTCTCCTCTGTTTTCTCCACCCACCTAAGGGTGGGCCTTATCAAGGGGCCTAGGCAGTTTCTTTATTAATAAGAAATCACTCCCACATCATTTGGTGCATGTGCTAAGCAAGCATTTATCGTGAGGTACAACCCCCCAGCCTTCTTAGCCAGCTTTCATTTTGAGGCAATTGTCTAGGCTGCTCATGATTTCAGCCTGCATCCCCCAGAGCCCTTGAGCTACTGACTCTCTAGCCTCAAAGCTGGCATTCCAGGCTGGTGCCCCCAGGCTTCATCTCAACCATCACTTAAAGTCTAACATTTATTTACATTTTCACATCTAAATTTCCTGCACAAAACTCTTAGCTATTTCTTTCATATTGTTTTATTACTCTCGTCTTTCTGGAGGGCACGCTAATATGTTTTTATAGTCACTAGCCTATATTTAAATTTTTAGATAAATTTATTTGAGTAGTTTTCATCTAATCCAAGTCCGTGTTTACTTGTTTTATTTTTTTTTCTATTTTTTATTCTTTGGGAATTTCATGTACTTGCTGAAATATGATCATATACACAAAAGTCATTTCCAGCTCCAACTATCCATATCCCTCTAAAGACCTCCCCTTCTGAACTGCATGGCATCTCTCTCCTTTGTCTCTGCCTCTCTGTCTCTGTCTCTATATCTCTCTCTCTGACTTTCTGTCTCCATCTTTTGTCATAATCTACTAAGTCCGGTTATTGCTGCCTATATGTGTATGGGTGCCGTACACCCTAAAGACCTCCCCTTCTGTGCTAGTATCACCATTGGCTTTTGAAATCTAAACAAGCAAGCAAACCAAATTCTCTTGAAATCTTTATTGGAATTTTCTTCAGGTTTGATTAATGAGACAGTTAATATCTTTATGAAATAATTCTTCCTACCCTTCGACATGATATGCCATTGCTTTTGTTTAGACCATGCACCTAATTTGGATTATTTTATATTTTATGATTTTATAATATTTTACTTAAAAAATCTTGCATTTTTTATTAGAAATACACTCTGAATTTTGCTTGCTATTTTGCATGGTGGTTTTTAAATCTTATACTTGCCGAATGCTGCTCACTATGATTTTTAATGTGTATGACTGCTTCTATGTGAATGTATGCTATGTGTATGCAGGCACCTGAAGAGACCAGCGGAGGGAGTTAGATTCCCTGGAGCTAGAGTTATAGGCTAGTTTGAGTCACCTGGTGGGGGTTCTCCAAACAGAACTCAGCAAGCACTCTGAACACCTGAGCCATTTCTCCAGCCCGGCTCTGGGACTTTAAAAATAGAGTTTCATGTGTTACAAACTTGTCAAATGTGTGTGCATGTATGTGTATATGTGTGTGTGCAAGTGTGTGTTATGATCCATGCCTCTTCCCTTGTTGTTCCCTGATTTTTATTGCAATCAGAACGATGGGGAAAATCAGCCTTCTAGAGGATTCTAGTGTCAGAATGCAGGAGATGGATGCAGAGGTCTTCCTTCTGACATAATCACTCTATGATTTTGAAGGAACTGTAATTTCCCTGAATATTAATGTCTGGTTATCATTACTTATGGATGATCAGTGGAACCCATCCTTTGCTCTCGTGGAGGAAAGAAGCCGATGGATATAAATCGCGTGACAGTTAATTACTGGCTCTTATCTGCATCACACAACCCTGCCGATTTGCGATGCAGACCTTGGTGAAGGTTTGTAAAACTCAGGCAGGGTCAGGAGAGGTTAGTGCCTTCTGAATCGGGGCATTTCAGTTCTGATGCTGCTGAGATGTGAGGTGTTTGATTCTTCATAGCATGTGAGTAGAAGATTCTGTGCATTGGAAATGGCAAGTGCCACTCAGATACAGTCCACTGACACGTGACTGGAGGAGGGTGGCAGACAAAAACGTTAGAATTTTCGTGTCCTCTTTAGTTAAGGACCCTGGCCTGGGTGAACCTCTTGTCTCTCTGCTATGGTCTTCTCATAAGCTCTGTCCACCCCTGAAGCTGCACAAATCCTTATGATTCTCTCATATTCTTCAATCAGTCTTGTCCCTGCATCTCTCAAGCCTGCATCTCAGTAGGTCAGTGGTGTTTTAGAATAAGCCAGGAACCTTAAAAATCTGGCCTCTAAAGAGCGTCTGACTTAATGCTTAAATCCGCATTAGCCATCATTCCTTGTGGGAGGGAGTGTCTGGCCTCCTTCTGAGCTGGCTGGCTGGCAGGTGGTCTTTCTGCCTGCCTTGTAACCTGGTATAGCTCCCTCCTATGCTTCAGTGGACAGCCTGCTGGGCTTCCTAAACATAGCAAGCTCTGGTAGAGGACAGAGTCTTTCAAATTATAGAGCCTAGGCTCCTTTCAATAAAACCTTCAACACAGCACATCTGATTGTGCTTGGGGATGAATAATGAGAAGCCCAAGGATTTCTGAATTTCTAAAGGAGCAATTAAAAATAATGAGTACTGAGAAGAAAGCATTATTCTCAAAGAAGGCTGTGAGGACCAGTCAGAACACGCCTGCATGTGCTTGGGGTGTGCTGGGCCACTTCTAACAGGTGCAATGAAAGGTCTTTACCTGGATGAGATAGATGTATGTGGGGTGTATGGGATGAGTGCTGTCCTTCCTGGCTAGGGTTCTCACTGTCTGCTTAGTAATGAAATCCGGTTGTGGAATAGTAACTGATGAATGTTTATCTCTTATTTCAGAAGTGCCCCTCCTACCTCTCCTTCATCTTGGCTGCTCTCTCCCAGGTACATCCAAGCTTATCTGCCTCTGGGGGTTAGTGGGCTGGTCACAATATTTCTCCTTCACATCCTTACTCCCGCGGGAAGACCAGCGGGACTGGCAAGGCTCCCGTAAGAAAGGGCTCTGCTCGAGGCTTCTTCTCCTTTCTGGGGCACATTCTCAGGCTTATCAGGGTCAGTCCTGGATCCCCGAGTTCTACTCAGACATCTATTTTGCTAGACTTAGGCAATGGAGATCTGTTCCCTACAGGAAGCTCTTTGAGGATAAGCCCTCCTAGCCTTGCTTATTTGGGGAAGGTCCGGAGTAGTCTCTCCTAAGTAAGGTAATGTACTCGCTAGAGCTCCCCACTACTTCCCCGACATGCCCTCCACCGTGACTCTCTTGTCACAGGATCCCAACTATTAGAATATCAGCATGCAACCGAAATAGAGACAAGGGAGCTAACTAAATGAATTGATGAAGAAACAAATAAATAATTAAACAGATCGTTCAGAGGAAAGTTTCACTGCGCAGGTCAATTGGCAAATACTGTTTCGTTGAAGATCTTTGGTGGGAGATGTAAAGACAAGATTGGGTAAGGAGGATGGGAGAAATATGAGTGAATTCACTCAGTGTACCTCGGGTAATGAACAGGTTCTTTTTTGGGAGGACCTACCTAAGGGACATACATAAAGCTGGAGATATTTTTGGCTGGCGCCGCTGTGGAGATAGAGGGGACAGAGTGTCGTTTTATTGAGTGGGCAGAGGTATATCTCTGACCAGCCTCCAATGCCTTCTACCGACCCACTGTAAAGGAATTCCCAGCTCTAAACCAAAAACCGCTGTACCAAGAGTGAGAGATTGACTTCAAACTCAAATAAACAAAAGGTCAAGCAGGTGGAGGGCTTTAGGCAGAGGTAAGCAACCGGGGAAGCACTGGAAGGCTTTAAAGGAAATTCCCTGTTGAAGTATAAAGTTCATGAAGTATAAAGTTAAAAAGCAAAACAAAAAATTCAGAGTCAATGAGATTAGGCTACCAGGGTCTGCTGAGTAGCTCTGTTCTAAGTGAAGCTGCTGCCTCCATTTTCCCTGGTCACAAGCCCAAGGGATGAAGGGCTCCTTAGCCTTCCACATTCCTGGGCAGAGAGAGTGACAATGGACTAAAAAAAATTCACACTACCAATGACTGAGGAAGGAGTTTCTCATGTGTTGAATTAAGAGTGGTGGGGCTGCGTCCCTGGCACCCGGTCACCCGCATGGCTAGCTTATGCCCGAAATAATTATATGGAAATTGTATTCTTTTAAACATTGCCTGGCCCCGCTAGTTCTAGCCTCTTATTGGATAGCTCTTACATATTAATCTAACCCATTTTTAATATTTTGTGTAGCATCATGAGCTGGCTTATCAGGGAGGATCTTAACCTGCGTCTGTTTGGAGTGGGAGAACTATGGCAACTCTCTGATTTAGCTTCTTTCTCCCAGCATTCTCTTTTGTTTACTCCATTTACCTATGTTCTAACCAATAAAATGGGCCAAGGCAGTTTCTTTATTATAATTAACCAATGTCCTTTCTCCATCATTTCCTTTTTTTCTGTTTAAACAAAAAAAGGCTTTAATTTAACATAGCAAAATTATATATAATAAAACAGTTATCAAGCAAGAATTACAGTTATAATATTTATATTTATTTTATTTCTTATCATAATTAAGGAAAACTATAATTATAATCAATCATTCTTTAATTCCATCAATGATTCCAGAAGGATATAATATTACCTATCAAATAAGAAATAAGAAAACTCTAGAAATGACAGAGACATCTCGCTGCCTGGACAGTCAACCAAAGTTCCTCTGTAAAGATGGGGCATCCATCTTAGGCCTTCAGGCCCATGGTATCCAGAGACATTTCCATGAAGCAGGAAATTTCAAAGACAGTTCAGTCATTTTCTGCTGTGTCCTGCAGAATGTCTTGCAGACTCTTTCATGAATCAGGAACCCCAAAAGACTGCTCAAAATAATTATATGGAAATTGTATTCTTTTAAACATTGCCTGGAATGGCTAGTTCTAGCCTCTTATTGGATAGCTCTTACATATTAATCTAACCCATTTTTAATATTTGTGTAGCATCATGAGCTGGCTTATCAGGGAGGATCTTAACCTGCGTCTATTTGGAATGGGAGAACCATGACAACTCTCTGATTTAGCTTCTTTCTCCAAGCATTCTCTTTTGTTTACTCCATTTACCTATGTTCTAACCAATAAAATGGGCCAAGGCAAATTCTTTATTATAATTAACCAATGTCCTTTCTCCATCACTCATGAGAAGATGCTGTTAGATATGACGGTACCCTGTGGCTCGTGGCTTTGAAGTTAGTCCTGGCTCTCAAAGTTTATCTTACCTGGCTCCATTTTCTCTTTATAAAGCAGAAAGAATGAGTTTGTCTCTTCCCATAGTGCTTTAAGATAAGGCAAGATTTTGCAGGTAGAGACATTTTGGTAATTTTCTGCCTATTCTTAGATGAGCTTAGGGGAAACTCTAGGCTTTAAAAAGATAGCTGTTTGCTTTATCTTATGAATATATGCCTAGAATTTTTTTTGTCAAGGTAGGTGGAGAAAGATAGGGGCATTTTAGCATTTGTTTTGTCAAAATGGAACATAAACCTAGAATTTCCCATAAAGGCAACCATAACATTAACTCTTACAAAAGAATCAGAACCTAGAAACCTAGAAAACTGCAGTTCAATTTTCTCTGACATAAAGTAAACAACAGCCCTCAAAAAATTGTTAAAAGTGGCATCAGGTTGTAAACCTTTTCTTAGTAATTTATCTCTTATGAATAGTTATGTGGATATACATAATCACATAGCTAAAATATATTGTGACATTATTTCTTAAAATTAGTTGAAGGAAAACAAACACAGAAAAGCACATAAATCATGAAGGTACTGTTCTGTAAACTCTTTGTGAACAGACCTGAGTTCACTCAAGTCAAGACACTGAAGAACTCAGCAACCTCCCAGGCTTCCCCTAGTTCTAAGACCATCACTAACCACACAAGGAACCACTGCTCTGGCCATATTCACTATTAATCAGCTTTGCTTGTCTTTGAATTTATATAAAAGGGATGAAAATCTTGATTAGTGAAGCCCAAGACCTATAGATTTCACTTGTTGTAAGCTCTGCAAGATTTACTATAAATTACATTCTTTCAGATTAGTGTACAGGATTCCTTTGTGGGAATGCACACTCACTGACACACTCACATACACACTCCCAATCACACACATACACACTCTCCGACACTCAGAGCTTTAAGAAGCTCAAGAGATGATGCTTTTGTGCTGGGTAGGTATGTGTTTGATTCTGGCTTGTCTAATCTGCAGCCTATAGGCCACATGTGACTGAGAATTGCTATGAACGCTCATCACAAAATAACAAACTTGAAATATCTGGTAGGAGAAAAAGTAGAGAACGTAGGTTAACTCCTTGGCATGGGGAAGTGCATTCTGAACAGGACCCTAACCAGTATCACATGTGACTCCATGAAGCTAAGCGCGTCTGTGTCACAAAAGACACCATTATTTGAGTAAAGACGATGCTTACAGAATGGAAAAAAAATGTTACTAGTTAAATGTCTGACAGAGAACTGGTATCTGGAATATATAAAGAACTCAAAAAGCTAAACATCAAGTAAAAAAGAACCCAATTTAGAAAGAGGAACCTCGGGCATCTGGGAAACATTTAAAAGATGTTCAACATCCTCAGCCATGAGGAAAATGTAAGTTAAAACTACTTTAAGATTTCTTCTCAGCCCAATCAGAATAACCAGGGTGAATTAAAACAAAATGACAGCAGGTTCTGGTGAGGACTGAGGGAAGGGGGAAGCTAAGGAATTTATTGCTGGTGAGAGAGTGACATGGTGGAGCATTACACACAAGAAATCACTGTGGAGTTCACTCAAGAAGCCAGGAATAGGCCTACCTCAAGATCCAGCTAGACACCCCTTGGCATGTACCCAAAAGCTCTCCCTCCTACAACAGAGACACTTGCTTAGCCATGTTAAATTGCTGCTCTATTCGCAATAGCCATAAATTGGAAGCAAACTACATGTCCGCCAGTGGATGAAAGACACAGAAAATGTGGTACATTACATGATAGAATATTACTCAGCTGTTAATAAAAAAAAAAGCATGAAATTCTTAGGTAAGTGACTGGTGCTGGAAACAGTCATCCCAAAAGAGGCAACCCAAACCCAGAGAGAGAAACTGCATGTTTTCTCTTTCCATCCAGAAAAAAAAATGCAAACCAAGTAAGAAACCACATCAAACTCTGTTTATTTGTGTGTCTATAATTCCTTCTGAAACTCTCTCAGATTTTAAGTGGATTTAGCTAGCACCTGTTGGAGCTCCAATTTGTTTTAAGAGTCTGCTTGTTTGTTTCCTGGCCACCCGGCAGCTCAGACCAAAAATAATCACATAGAAATTATATTATTTGCAATACTGTTTGACCAATAGCTTAAGCATATTTCGGGCTCACTTTTATATTCTAAACTAAACCATCTCCATTAGTCTGTATATTGCCACAATGATGTGCTTACCGGGTAAAGTTCTGGCGTCTGTCTCCGGTGAAGCTACATGGTTTCTCCTTGACTCTGCTTTTGTTTTTTCTCCCAGCATTCAGTTTAGTTTCCCATGCCTAGCTAAGCTCTGCCTTGCTATAGGCCAAAGCAGTTTCTTTATTTATTAACCAGCAAAAGCAACACATAAACAAAAAGGACCTCCTACACCACTTATATATTTGGGAATAAAGTTAATTTTTAGATAAATAACAAATTCTTCTACTTTGAGGTTTAGATTTTTTTCTAGAAATAATATTCTTCATAAATATTTTTTGTTATGATCAATATTTTCAAGTTCTGGCTGAAAATAATCTTGCCTATGATAGCGTCATGAGCTGTCTTAATTATTCATCTTGTTCCAGTTACAAATATCTGGCAAGAAACAAGCCTAAATAAGAAAAGGTTTCACTGGATCACAATTTTTGGAGGCTAGTCCTCTGAAGAAGGCAAATGATGGCAGCAGGAGCTTATGGAAAACCCAGAACACAGAGTTGTGTATACTGATGTTCAGTTAGCTCTGTTCTGTCTATGCAGTCCAGGACCCAAAGCACAGGAAGCTGTATAGCTGGCTTCCAGGGTGGGTATTCCCAAGTCATTTAACCTAAAACAAACAATCGTTTACAGGCACAGCCGAGAGATTAACCCAATCTAGATAGTTCCCTGCAGGCATTGCTAGGTGTTTGTCTCCAGGTGACTCTCGAGGTTATAGTGCGGGCAATCAATATTAACCAATGCATGAGGGTATTAGCCTATATTTATTGGCAGCATTTATTTATAATAGAAAAGTATGAAAATATGCTAAACAAGAAACCATAACAAATAGACTTAATGCATTGGGAATATTTAGGGCATGCCTAATATGTAACCATTAGAAATCTGTACAATAATATGTTATGAAACAAGAATTGTTTTACTATGCTTTAGATTGAAAAATAGGTCATAAAATTTGAAGTATAATACAATATTTGAAAATTGCACACCGAATGCAGGATACATACCAATTTGTTACAGTAATTATCACTGGGTAGTAGTAATTTAAATCATTATTATTTTCTGTTACTGATTCCTATTTTGTGATATTTATGCAATCATATGTGCTTGCTATAATAAAAAGAGAAAAATCTGTTAAAATGAGACAATAACATTAAATTTTACAATAAATATTTTATACCAACCCGTAAATTATTAAAGAAAACATGATGTGAATATGAGCTTATTATTGAAGTGGTGAACTGTCCTGTGTTTGGAGGTTTTCATAGGCACTGGGGAGAGTGCAGGTTGTTGAGAAAAATTTCATGTTTTATCTATCAAAGCAAAAGTTTGGAAATGTTCATGGCTTCTCATCAAGGGTAATTATCTATTGCCTACTGATGGCTGTGTTTGCACCAACTGGCTCCAGTCCAACTGGCAATTGCATATTTAATTAGCATATCAATTTATTCTCATTAGTGAGTCCGGGAGAAAGTAAATAATTTAGACATTTTAATCCAACAAACACAGTCACCCTATGACTGCATTGCAAGTTAGAACTGGGAGACCCAGCAAGCCTATGGCTCTCCTGAGAATTTCTCTTCTTTGGAAAACCTTATTGAGAAAGTCAAAGAGACTGATGTAATGACTTAGAGAATTCTCACTCTTGATGGCCTCACGGGCCACTCTTCAGGCTGTCTGTAAATCGCGGAAATTCAAGCTGGCCTCGGTAGCTCAGTTAACCGAGGATCTTAATGCTTTTCAAACTCTGCTTCAGTTCAACTTGAAATATCTCAAGAGATTTTTTTTAATGCTGTACTTTTGATTTCAATTCTCGAAATCCTTAATTTCTTCTGCAAACCGACTCAACAGGAGGGAGCACTCCTCCTCAAAGCTCTCCTAGCGCAAAGTGGGTGAAGATAGAACGCCAGATGCTAACATCCACTTAGTCAGATGATTGAAACAACTCTCCCGGCTAGGTGTCCTCTCAGCAAGGGTTAGGGTCCTGAATAAGACAGAGAAACTTATCTTAAGAAATAAACACTCTACTTAGAGTTTACAGAGGCAGGGGACAAGCAAGCAAAAGGCATATGAAGTAACTTAAAATAGGCCTAATGGCTTTGGGAAACCGCAGATGACAGTAGAGCAGGCTCCATAAAGTGCTAAGTAGGTGACCGGAGCAGGAATCCGTCACCAGCCCTGGATTTACACAGCGTCCTGACACAGGGCACCATAAACCAACCGCATCTGCTAGCCTCAGCTGCATGAAAGGAATGAGCAGCTCCTATCTTGAGTGTCTGTGCCAAGGCGGGGTCGTGCCCTCCAGGCGGTTGATGGACGTTATCGAGTTCACAGGGTGTATTAAACAGGCACCACGCCTGATTTAATATCTTTCAGTTGCCACCTCAGACTTTTGAATAATCTTGTCTTTGAACTTTTATCTTGTGAATGATTTTCAAAGAAGTTGTGGAACACTTGTTTGAGAAGAGACAAAAAACACCAATGTCCACTTTCCTATAAGATGGCTGTAATGCTGTTGCCACTGAACTCATGTATGTGTGTGTATGTATGTGTGTGTGTGTGGTGTGTGTGTGTGTGTGTGTGTGTGTATGTGTGTGCTCATTTTGTATCACTATTCTGGGGAGATGTGAACAATGTCTTCTCGTCCCTGTTAGAGAACCAGCAACAAACCAAAGTAATGAAATGACATCACCAAAGTCCAACTTGATGGAGCCGTGAGTTTATTGGGGTCACTCACAGGAGTGTGGGTGATGTGTTACTTACAGGAGCAGGATGACTCAGAGTCACAAGCCTCACAGAAACCCCATCCCAGCATAGGTGATGGCTCACAAAGCAGGAACCCTGGGGCATTCTGTATGACCTGCAGGCAGCAAGACAGGCAGGGAAGTCTTACCCTCTCGGTCCTTATTTTATGTAACCTTGGGGAAGGATGGGACTTATAAATCTGCTCAAGTTCAAAGACATCCTGAGCCTCAAAGAGTGTTCCTTTCGAAGTCCCTGAGTTTTAACAAATTCCCCTCCAGGAGAAAATGTTTCAATTCAGAGAAAATTGCTACTTAGTATCCCCCACCCTCCCCCCAAACACACACCCCTAACCCCGGTCATAGATTGAAGTATGTCTTCCCTTGATCATCTCTGCTTTGGTTTTGGAGACAGAGTTGCAGAACCTGATATTTGCTGATTTGGTTAGATTGACTGGTTCTAAGACCCCTATATGTACTTGTGTTCCCTCATTTAGTGTGAGGGTTATATACATATGCCACCACACTCAGCTTCTACGTGGATGCTGAGGACCTAAACTTAGACGCTCTGGCATACACATCAAGTGCTTTATCCACTAAACTCTAGGTAGATTTCTCTGTCCCATCTGTTAGCTCCCAAGTCATGACATGGAGATTTATTATTAATTATGAAAACTCAGTCAATAGCTTGTGCTTATTTTTAACTAGCTCTCATAACTTAACCCATGTCTACTGATTTACATGCTGTCATGTGGCTCATGGCTTGTTACCTCGTCTCCTACATGTCATGCTTGCTCTGTGTCTCCTCTTGACTCCACCCTTCTTCTTCCCAGCATCTCTGTGCCCCCCAAATCCTACATAGCTAGACTGTTCTTTTTTTATTAAACCAATCTGAGTGACATGTTTTACACAGTGTAATCAAATATCTTGCAACAACCCCAGAGTGCTATGGAATAGGCAAAAGGTATAAAACAGAACCAGAGCCAGATATGAAGAAGGAGAGCAACACTGAGAGTGTGGGGCCACATTTTCCATGTGTGCTGGAATCTGCTGTGAACACAGGGGAAAAATGGATACCGTGGGAACCATGGAGGACCATGGGATCCAGAGGTGCCACGGGAACCATGGAGGGCCATAAGGATCCAGGGGTGCCGTGGGAACCATGGAAGATCACGGGATCCAGGAGTGCTGTGGGAACCATAAAAGACCATGGGATCCAGGGGTGCTGTGGGAACTGTGGGGGGGGGATCATTGATCCAGTGGTGCCATGGGAACCATGGAGGGCCATGGGATCCATCACCTACATTGCATCCCTGACCTTGACAAATACATATGCCAAGAAGGATGATGCAGAAAGAAAACAAGAAAGCCAGCTACCCCGTGTCTTTCAGCATCTTCTTTTTCATCAGCAGGCTGAAGGCAAACAGTATCATCGGAGCGTCCGAGCACGACCACAAAATCAATACCGCTGAGAAAGCCATTCTCCCATGGCATGTCTTCTCTGAGGACAAGAAGAAAGTACCTCAGCAAGTGTGAAATACTCATTGAAAATTGAGTGATTGTGATAATTTTGCATATGATGTGAGATCATTCTACAGTATCTAACTTGGCGTGGCACCAAATAAAAGAGGAGAGAAATTCATTGACAATGTCAAAAAATTGAATTTATCTTTATTTAAAAAAATAAAAGGAAACTATTATAAGACATGAATAAAGATGTAATAAGTTAGAAGGACAAAGCTTTTGATTTTGGAAACTTTAACAATACCATTTTTTCTGGGTTTATGGAAAAAAAGAAAAGAAGACTTTTTTTTTTTTTTTAACCAGAATCTGCAAATGGCATAGCTGGCCCTGCTTGTGAGAAAGTGAATTCTGCTTAGAGAGTTCAAAGGCCTTTGTTGAAGACTCTGTTTAAAGTTGGACAGAATATAGGAGACTCATGGGGTAAGGGAAGTAGTCAAGGACCTGACATGGTGGGGATTCAGCACTAGCCCAGGGCCTAACGTGGGAAGAACTGAGGCACGTTCATTTCAGCCCGGGGGTCACAACAGAGAGAGGCATTAGAAATAAATATGTCCTCTCACCCTCTGTTCTAGCTCCTTTGCTGTCCTCTGGCTGACTCAACTGGAATCTAGCCATTAAAGGTTAGGCGAAGTATTTTCTTGAGTTCTTAGAGCTATAAAGTTGAACTTCCCAGTCAAAGATGGAAGTAAACACATCCTAAGATGGTTCAAGTTGACAAGGTAGCGAATGTCTGGGAACTGTGTTCACTCCTGCCCTCTGATTCTTGCTAGTTTTGTACGAGTGAATCTTCCCTGTGTGCTAACTGCATAGCTAGTATCAGAACTCAATTGAGTTATTGAATAACTCATTGGTATCATAAAACAAAGCTAAAAATTCTATGTATCTGGTGTCAGATGTTAGATCAGAAGTAGTAACAAAAATGTTCACAGTAGTTGATTCTGTGGATTTTTCTGTGGTGCCCTTGACCGGTCTGGCTAGTACAATCCTTCCTCCCTCTCTTCAGCAGAATTTCTTGAGCTCAGGGTAATGTTTGAATGTGGGTCTGCATCTGCTTCCTTCAGGCACTGAATGAAACCTCTCTGATGACACCAATCTATGAGTATAGTAAAATATTGTTAGGCATCATTATGGTGACATATTTTTGTTGTTTCTATCCTAAGTCTCTGGGCCAATCAGTCTCTGGGTCCTAGCACTCTAGCAGGGTCAGAGTTGGGCTCACTCTCATGGTATGGGTGTCATGGTGGACCTGACCTGGCCTCATAGGTGCTCAGAGTCTGAACCGACAACCAGGGAGACTGCATGGGACTGACCCAAGTCCTCTGCACATATGTGACAGTTGTGTAGCTTTGTCTATTGTAGGACTCCTAGCCGTGGGAACAGGGGCTATCTCTAATGCTTTGACTGACTTTTGGGAATCTATTCCTTGTGCTGGGCTGCTTTGCCCAATCATAATACAAGGGGAGGGGCTTAGTCTCACTAAAACTTGATATGCCATATTTTGTTGATATCCGTGGGAGGCCTGCCCCTTTCTGAACAGAAACAAAGGAGGAGCTGGATAGGGTGGCAGAGGGGGGATTGGGAGAGGGAATGGGAGGAGAGGAGAGAAAAAAATCAAGGTTCAGATGTAAGATAAATAAATAAATTTAATTAATAAAAAATGATACTATATGTCAAAAAAGAAAGAAAAGAAGAAGAAATGAAAAGAAGATAAAAAATGCCCAGAATAGCCACCAATAATGATTATGACTAATACTGAATTCTTTATTAAGTATCATGTATTTATTTCTCTCCCAATTCTCAGTTATATGAAATGGAAAAAATGTCCACAACCACATTTGAGAACCTGCTTCGAGAATCCCAGACTTAAAACCTGTTTTCAACCAAGAAATAAATAGAAAATGTTATGTTGGCTTGCATCAGCCTCTCACTGTTTCTGTGACAGTGAGCATCAGTGTCATGCTCCACAACATCATAAATATGTTCCTTACAGTTTTAGAAAACCAAAGGGCAATGGGTCTTACAGGGTTAAAAATCAGAACAGTTGCAAGGAGAGGACTTCTTACTATTTCCAGCTTCTAAAAGGTGTCTGTATTCCCCGAGGCACAGTCCTCTCCTTCAGTTAGCAGCAGTATCCTCCTCACAGTTCGGTCTCCACTCACCACCATCCCTGTGGTCACATTGACCTCACTCACACAGCTCACGATCGTGGTTCCTCAGTTGAGAGTTCTGCATGTGTTTGCAAAGTCCCCATTCCACAATAGGGGCCATATTCACAGGGTTTGAGTGAAGATGCAGAGAACCTGAGATTCCGTATCCTATTTCCCACACCTACCTTTCCCATCTCATCCTCCACAGCTGCAAAGCAGGAACTGAAAAATGACTGATATCTTGAGTTTCAGAGCTTCGTGTCCTTTTGTTGTGGGCTTGATTTTGTTTTGCAGAGATCAACTTTGTTTATGTCACTAAAATACACTTAACTTTCTTTTTTCTCCTCCTGTCTCAGGAGACAAGAGGGAAAAAACTTACACAAGGGTTTCTCTGTAGCTTTGGAGCCTGTTCTGGAGCTCGCTTTGTAGACCAGGCTGGACTTGAACTCACAAAGATCTACCTGCATCTGGTTCCTCAGTCCTGGGATTAAAGGCATATGAAATCACTTCCCAGTTTAAATTTAACTTTTAATAGCAAGTAGAATTTTAAGTAAAGAAAATTCTTGTCTGTCAGATTGACCTGCATGAGCATTCTGCAACATAACAGCTCGATTCTGTCAGAAATTGACCACAGTCACGTGCCTCGCCTACCGGAGGCTATACACGATTCAGTTTTTCAAAATCCACACAATTAAAAAAATTTTAAATTAATAGCCAAAATAGAAGATTCAGCAGTTCTCAGTGAGGCAAAAATTCTGTTGTCCTTGAAAAATGGTAACTCATTTGTGGCAGGAGAGTAGGTTACGGAGAGGGAGGCACCCCATTTAGTATGTGAAAGCACACGTTGGCAGACAAAGCTAGCAGCTGTTTCCCATCCTAACCACGTGCAACAAGCAGAGCATGTGCAGTAAATACCTATGATATGTATGTGTGAAGGAAGTTGGGTTCTGAAGGATCAGAACTCATGCAGTGTAGGGATTTTGAGCTTCTAGTGCTACAGCTCATTAGCCCACATCCAAGCTCTGGAGTGGTGTAGTATTTGTATTTTAATAAATAAATCTTGCCTGAAGAACAGAGGTAAAGCTAAAGCCACTAGAGGTCAGGCAATGGTGACACACACCTTTAATCCCAGGATTTGGGAGACAGAGGCAGGTAGAGCTCTGTGAGTTCAAGGTCACCCTAAACTACACAAGAGCAATGCCGAGAATATCCAGGTGGTGGCGGCTCATACCTTTAATTCCAGTGCTAGGAAGTTATGCCTTAATCTCAGCACTAGAGGGAATATAAAATGGGAGGAGACAGGTTTAAATCTCCTTAATCTGAGTTCACCCAGCCTTGGTAGAGGTAAGAATTCTCTAGTGGCCTGTCTGCTTTGCTTTTCTGGTGTTCAGGTTGAACCCCAATATCTAACTCTGGGTTTTTATCATTCATGCAGCATGTGTTGCCCAACTTGGGGTTCAAACCCAAGGCCCTGAGATTAGGAGTCTCATGCTCTGACTGAGCTGATTGTGTCTTTGCTTCCACTCTTCCTTGATGCACAGCCTCTGCTGCCATCGATATCATGTGCTCCTGGTCCAGTTCACTGTTCCAGGACACAAGATCCTGGAAATCTCCGTGTAGGATGCCTGGAGTCTGGTCCATACATCTAACTGCATATTGTCCCTCCTTTACCAGGCCTGGGGCCATCAGGTGCTACAGTCCATGTGCTATGATGCTCTTGGTGTGGAGACAGTGTGAGGACTGTCATTCAGCATGGCCTTTTGGTCAGCAGGAGCCCTGGACTGCACAACACCAGTCTTCAATTAGAATTTATTTATTTATTTTTTTTATTTTTTAAGGTTAGCATACTAACTTATGGATGTCATGACGGCATTTTTGAATCATATGTGCCTTCAGATTTTCACATGTCTCCTACATACATTTCTTCCTTTCTTGGCCATCCCAGCTAAGTAGAATTCATTAAAACAAGGAACTTGGCACAGATGTCTAAAGATGAGTTTTCAACTTGCTAAATGCAGATGTTTCCCAAATATTTCAGCCTTCTATTTTACATTTGGGTATGGGTATGTGAGCATTAAGGCACACAGCAAACCTGCTCTGAGTGACTGTCAGAGGGAGGCTGTGGTTTCCTCTGAAAGGCTCTTGAAGAAGTAACCTCTGCATGTCCAGAGCAATGAAATGGAGCTCATTAGAGCAGTCATTCTCCAAATTACGGAATGTCTGCCAAGAAGACATTGTGTTATGAAAGGAACCTCCATATGGGTTTAAAAGAGAAATGATACGGGCCCCTGCTAATATTCCAGAGATGCCACTTGCAGGAAGCAAGTCAAAAAATAAAGGTGGATTTGTGCGAGGCAGTTGCTATGCAACAATGCATTTGGTGGTTGCTATTCTGGATTTAATAACCATTAACTCGTGTGCTTTCCTGGGCATGCAGGTAATTTACAGCAAGTAACCCTTACATTGATTCTTTCTCTTCATCAGAAATGCTGGGGCTAAATTATGTGGTCTGTGGCATATCGGAGCCCTGGTCATTCAGGTGACAATCTAACTGAGTTCCTGCACTGTGGACCTGTTGGGGATTGCTAAAGAAAAGTTGGATTTGATGCCAAATGAATGTGTTATGTAGTTACATTTGACCCTAAAGCAAGGCCAGAAAATTAATCCTGCCTATAGTTAACTAGTGAGGTACTGAACTTCCATTTACCCTTTGTATACTGACAGTATTCTCTAAATGGTCAGAGCCTTGCCCTCTGACTAGGGCCAGCCATGGGCTTTTTATCCCACGTATGTTCAATGCTGATGTGTGTGTGTGTGTGTGTGTGTGTGTGTGTGTGTGCACGTCTTTATGTGTTTGGGTGTGCATGTGTACAGGAGTGTAGTTAGATAAATCTAATTGTATACCAAGATCACTTACTGTAATCTCTGTAGTCCATGAAAAGTGCCTGTGTGTCTGTGCCTGTTTAGCCCCTTCCTTCTCGTAGATCATTTCCCTAATAGCCATGGTATTCAGAGGATTCTTTCTTGTAATCTCAGCTCTGAGTACTTTCTAGCTTTCCAGTGCTGATCATGAAACACCCAGCATTTAGCTCGAAGTTAGGTCCTAGTCGGCTTTCAAATCTGGTTCTGTAAGCCCTATGTCTTCTTTATTTTGACTCCAGCCAGTTACATGGTGTTGGGTGTTGAGCATGGAGTCCACACCAGGCCAGTGAAATTTTTCCACTTCCACAGACAGACCAGTAACCAGGAGTGAGTCAGGACCCAAACAAGTCAATCAAAGCATTTCCTGGAAGTCTTTGATATGGTTTGAAAGTGATTTTTTAAAAATGGCCTTTGTCTCTTACCTGCAGGATGAGGACGAGGGTAAGATGGGAAAGCAGAAAACATTGTCTTTCAGCATCTTACTTGAAAGTAAGCTCCCCGCTGCTGGGCTCCTTGACTTCAGCCCAGTGAGCTCAGAGTGACAGCAACATTTCTTCATCCCTCGGAGGAAATCCATTTCCTTTGATGAGAATAAAATCAGTAAACAAGGAAGGCCCAGCTCCATCATTAATGTCTATAGGGCCCACAACAGGAGTATGAATGCACCCCGCATATCTATCAGACACTTAAAAACATAAACATTGTTAACAGGGATAAGATAGTCCCTGGTCCCTGGTGTCACCTCAGAACCCAGGGAAGAAAGGGACAGTAGATTTCTCCCCTGCTCCTCTATCTTCACACAAGGACACAAGAAGCTGTAGGGACTGCATGCATGCAAAGGCAGGACAGAATTGAGTCTGGATCTAAGACCCCAGTGAGATGTTTCACCTCTGTGTTCACAACACTCTAGGGAAAGCACCCTCCACAGTCTTTGAAATTAGGATACAGAGCCAGTGTGCAGGCCTTCCTCCCTGCTCACCTGAGTTTCTCTGGCTTAGAATTTCCAAACCATTTTAGAATAGCTATCTAGGAACAGAGAAGGCTGTACAGTTGTCTATAGAGCATCCCCTAAAGCCAAGTTTGAAGATGTCATGATTTACAACCTTCTCTGTGGACCAGGACAGCAGCTCCAATTTTCTCTCCTATAATCCAGTTCATGTGAGTTATCAAACTAATATAAAGATAGTGTTTATAAGGCTGAAGAGATAAAAGACAAAATTATGATGTCTTAATGGTGACATAGGGCCACTAAAGTTACACTTTCTGTTCTGCAGAATCTGGACACACTGGGCACTAAGACATGTGACCTCCAAAGTGCAGGAGACTTTCTTAAAACACAGGACTGCCACACCTTTCAAACCACAGTCTTAGAGACAGGGCAAGCTTAGGCAGCTTGAAGTCTTCAACTCCAAAGTCAGGGTATGGATTACAACCTTCAAGTTGAAAGTTGGAGGTGAAGCCATGAGTGTGAACTTGGAACTGTTCAAGTGTGAAACAGGGTGGGGTGGACTGGAAGGAAGAGAGTTTGTTTCTACTGAGAGACTATCAGAAGAGACTGTGAGACAAAGAAAGAATTGTCAAATTCAGATACTGTGTGTGTTCAGGAGAGGGGGGAGGGAGGGATGGAGGGAGAGAGAAACAGAGACAGAGAGAGAATACAATGATTGCAGAACTCAGCAGCAGAAGTCTTCTCAGGCAGGACCCTATAGCCTTGTCAAATTATTTTTATATCCATATAAATGTTATATTAAAGATAATTGGAGTTATATCTATAGGAGACATTGTATAGTTACACAGATTTTAGAAAATTCTTCTTCTCTCACACAATAATCCTAATTGCAGATTCTACTCCTTCAATTCAACCCAGCCCTCCTCACATCTACCTTCTCCCCCAGATTCCACTCCTCCTTTCTCCTTCTGAGAAAAGCAAATCTCCAGGGATATCAACTGAGCATGGCATAACAAGATGCATTGAGACTAGGCATAAACCCTCACGTCAAGGCTGGTGAGGCGACCCAGGACAAGGGAAACAGTCCCAAGAGCAGGTGAAAGAGTCAGAAACACCCCATTCCCTCTGTTATGAGTCCTACAAAACAAGTTATACCACTGTAATGTGTATGCAGAGGCCCCATGCAGGCTCTGTGATTGCTGTGTTAGTCTCTGTGAGCCCCTATGAGCTCTGCTTAGCTGAATTGATGGGTCATGTTTTCTTGGCATCCTCTATCCCTCTGGGTCTTAGAAATCTTCATCACCCTCTTCTTCAGGGTTTCTGAGCTCCAAGGGGAGGGACTCAATAGAGAACATCTAATTTGGAGTCTGTCTTCACCAAATGTTTGCCTATGTTTGGGGTCTCTGCATCAGCTCCTACCAGCTGTGGGAGGAAGCATTTCTGATCTTTGTCAAATTATTAGTGGCTATTAAAAATAATGAATATCGCCAAGTAAAAATAAAGCCTTTTGAAACAAAAAAGTAATGAATATCACATTATTTTGGAGTTCTAAGGTTCGTCTTGAGGATTGACAGCAAGGCAAAGTGAATTCCACCAAAAACCAATCAGCTGCAACTTTCCACATGGTGGTGATCTATCTGGTTTTTCTCAGTCCCAGGTGAATCTCCAACAGGATTTTTCTCCTCCTGTTCAGCCTAACTTTCCCAGTGACCAGCAGAGGCCAGTGGGCTATTTTTCTCCATGTGAGACTGGAAAAAGAAACATTCAGGTCATAAACACGGCCACATGGACTGCCACAGTTTGAAAAATACCCCTGTAGAGTAACTTACACCCGAAATGTGTTTGAAGAAAAGAAACAAGCAAAGTTTGAGAAATGTGAACCTCCCTCAACCTCTGCAGCATCAAATACAGCTTGGAAATGCCACACTGGAGGCAGCTTGAGAAGAAGGACGCTGTCTATACCAGCCATAGGAGTGTGCCACAGACTAATTTCACGTCCGAAGCTTTTGTCGACTTTCACAGACCTACGCAGGGTCTGTGGACATGGAAGAATGGGGCAGACTACAGTGTAATGCTGTAGACAGGTTTACTCTAGTTCTGGTGTACCTTCATACACGAGTGTAGCCAAGAAAACAATGAAGCAAGGAAGGTGGTTTGCGTTCGTAAAAGCATGGTCACAAAACCATGACCGGAAAAACATATAAATAAACGTCACTAAGTATTCAGTAAATATTAACAGAAGGGTGACATGGGATGTCCTTCAGTATGCTGTGTATATGTGTTGCTTTTATTGGCTATTGAATGACGCTGCTAGAATCTAGCCAGGCAGAAAATCCAAGCAGAGATACATGGAGAAAGAAGGCAGACTCAAGGGTTATGCCAGCCAACCACTGAGGAAACAAGATGTGTAGAAAAAGAGGTAACAAGCCATAAACCTTGTGGTAAAGCATAGGTAAGAAATATGGCTTAATTTAGATGCAAGAGCTAGTTAGTAATAAGCCTGAATCAATGGCCAAGCTGTTATAATTAATACTAGTCTCTGAGTAATTATTTTATAAGTGGTTGTGGGACTGCAGAGCAGGATCAAAAAGCTTAGACTACAGAAGAGACCTTTCCCAGAACTCTCTCAGACTAGACCAATTTAAACACAATTGCATGGCACATCCTATAGATTGTATCTGGGAAAGCATGAAAGCAAAGCAGAAGGCCATACCCAGATTCAGGGTCCACTGACCAGATTGGGTTCTGTAGCTATGTTCTGAAATCCAGCAAGAACAAACATGTCTTATAAATTCAGTGTAAATGTTTAACATAAGAGGCATGAAATCATATCTAAGAACAATCCAGGGAACAAAAGGCACCTGAGGTAAAGGCCTTCTGCCTTTTCTCCTGAAGCTTCTTTCACAGTTCCCTAGGGCATTGTCCATCATGCGCCATTCTTTTGACCGCGTTCCAGCAGCTATTCACAAGTCTCCTGAATTCTTTATATAATTACATGCAAAATTATACTGTTAGAATATCCTGTTATATAGTGTATCATTAGATTACTTTATACTTAAATGTTATAAAACCACTGCTAATCATGTAGATGATTGTACAGATAATTCTGTTCTCTAGATATGTGTGTTGATACAGTATGTGCACATGTGCATGTGGGTGTATACACATGTGTTTGTATGTACGTGGAGAGCAGAGTTTGAGGTGAGCATCTTCTTGCATAATTGATCATCTTTGTTTTTGAAACAGGGTCACTTACTGAATCTAGAGCTCACAGCCCGAGTCTCTGATGATTTTCAGGGAGCAGCCTTTCTCCACCTTCCCAGCAATGAGATTCAAGAAGTGCTCCGTATTTCTTTTGGCTGCTGGAGAGGGGAACAGCTGCTTGCTTTGTTTAAGTAACAAGCACTTCACTGTCTGCGCCAATGTTCATGCCTCAGGTTCTGACCTGATTATAAAATATATTTTACATTATTCATATTCTATAGTATTTCTGCAATACATTTATATTTATAAATAGGTTATTCAAGAAAAGTACAAACAATATTCAGATAAAGTAACTTGGAAATTTTGTCTCTTATTTGCACATAAAATAACCATTCTAATGGCTTTCTGCATCCAGTTTATGGCTTTAAATTTTTTTTCCCTTCCTTCTAAGAATGAGGAGAATGGAAAGTAACTTAGAATGTTCTTACTCTGGTATGGGAAGTCCTTTTGTATATGTGTTGCTTTTATTGGGTAATAGAGAAACTGCTTTCAGCCAACACCTTAACAAAATATAGCCTGGCTAGAAGAGATATAGAGAGAGAATAGGTGGAATCAGGGATGCCATGTAGCCCCCAGAAAAGAAAGACAGGAGCCACCAGCCAGAACCTTGTCGATAGGCCACAAACCTCACGGTAAAATATAAAATAATGGAAATGGGTTAATTTAAGATGTAAGAGCTAGCCGATTAGAAAATACAGCTAATAGGCCAAGCAGTGTTGTAATTAATGTAGTTTCTGAGTGATTATTTCAGGTCTGGGCAGCCAGGAAACGAACTGTATGATTCATTCCATGTGACTGAAGGCTTGTCCCAAGCACTTTTACAGCGTTTATCTACCTACTGGTGATGCTGCAGCAACCTCCCCCAATTCCTTCATCATGACAGGCAACCAGATAAGCCTCTAACCACAGCCAAAAACTTAGTCCTAGTTAAGAGCTATGTTGGTAGAGAAAACTGAAAAACATCTGAACAACCAAGCCTCAATTATTTTTAAGAAGTTAAATTTGGGCTAGAGTTCTCTCAGTGGTCAAAAGTGAATATTGCCCTTACAGACAGAATCCGGTCCCTAGCACCCTTCTCAGGAGGCTCATAACTTTCTATAACTCCAGTTTCATAGAATCTGACACCCTCTTCTGGCCTCCATGGGCACTTTGGGCACTGCAATAAAACGTTGAAATCCACCTCCCCTTCTCTCTCTCTCTCTCTCTCTCTCTCTCTCTCTCTCTCTCTCTCTCTCTCTCTCTCTGACACACACATGCACATATATGCACACACACACACAATTAGAAGTAAAAACAAACTCTTTATACACGGAGTTGCCTGAAGTTACATTTAGGAGACCCAATCATCTTCTCAGAGCTAACATATCCCAGAGGGTCACATGAAGTAATCTTAGCCAACCAGGTAATCGCTAGATTCTATCTCTGGGACTGGAGTGTATAACGAATGGATAAATGGTATAAGATCAGCCACCCCATAGGTACCTGGCTCCTCAAGTCTGCTTTGATGGTTTTCCATTCCCATTCACGAGCCTCATTTCATTTGTTAAAAGTTAAGGAAGAGTAGGCTAGGAGATGTTCCAGTCAGTAAAATGTTTGCTGTTGTTCGAGTATGAGGACAGTGGGTTCAATCTGCAGCACACATCTAAACAAACAAGGAACTTGGCATGGTAGTGTAAATTGCCAGCTCTTGGAGAGACTGAGGCTACCAAGCCAGCCCAGTCTACTTGTAAAGTCCTAGGCCAGTGGCAAATGCTACCAAGAAAGATAGAAAGGAGGGAAGGAAGGAAGGAAGGAAGGAAGGAAGGAAGGAAGGAAGGAAGGAAGGGAGGGAAGAAGGGAGGGAGGGAGGGAGGGAGGGAGGGAAGGAAGGAAGAAAAGAGACTGAGGAATGGCATATACGTTCACAGTTGCCCTCTAGACACATATGTAGCATATACATACAAACACACAAATATAATAATTTTAAAACTTTATTAATATTTTCCCACATGTGTGTAAGTACATCACATACCTGCCTAGTGTTCATGGAGGGGTCAGATGCCCCAGAACTGGCGCTATGGCAGCTGCCATCATGTGTGTGCTGGGAACCAAACCCAGATCTTCTACAAGATCAGCTGGTACTCTCATTAACACTACGCCATCTCTCAGGCCCTCAACACAAAGTCAATGGGTGGAAAGTTACTAAACTAGCCCTCTTCAGTTTCTCATTCAGTAATACAAAGTAGCCCAACCATTAGAACAATGATCCAAAATTAAATAAACAGTAGAAAGATAACAATCAAAACTACCTTAAGCAATATAAACAGCTAAATATGCAGTTGTTTTAAGTAAGCAACTTCAAATTAGGCAACATTTATTAAACATTGCCTAGTTACAAAATCCCTGTGTGTTTAGGACACATTCTTTCCTTTGTGAATATCCTCTGTGCTTAAAGATATTTGCTTTATTTATTGAAAACAAACAAGTCTCCGACTTGTACAGATTCCAACAAATATTTACCATGGGAAAGTTCAAGTTTTAGTGAAGACAATAAACAAGAAACAATACAAATCAAGCAAAATAATCAAACAAATCCTTTGCTTAAAACATGAAAACGATTTTTATAAAAGCTTTCATTTTGAGCTCATATAGGTACTATCAAGTCAGCCAATGAGAATGTCCATGGAACAAGCATAACTAAACATTTTAAATAAAGAAATGTTAAATGATATTTAGGCACTTCAGTTTCCCCACCATCAAATTACCTCTTGCTTGGAATTTTTCACCCAATGAATTAATTTATTCCTATAGGTCAGTTGTCATATGTGTTAATCATCAAATTAATATTTCTTAGTTTTGCATCCACCCTTCAGTGGTGTGATGGCTTATTTTTATGTCAATTTGACAGACATCAGACTTATTTTAGAAGCTGGAACCCTGGCTGAGAAATTTGCCCTTACTAGATTGGCCTGTGGGAAACCCTGTAGTATGTTTGCTCCGTTGATGTGGAAATGCTTAGTCCACGGTGGGTGATACCACCCACAGACATGTCTCCCTGGATGGTATAAAAAAGCAGGCTGAGCAAGCCATGAGGAACAAGTCAGTCAGCAGAATTCCTCCATGACCTCTGCATCAGCCCCCGCCTCCAGGTTCCTGCCCTACACGAGTTCCTGCCCTGACTTCCCTCAGCATGGAGTGTGATCTGAGAGTTGAAAGCTGAGATGAATCCTTTTCTCCACAAGTTGCTCATAGTCATGCTATTTTATCACAGCAATAGCCCTAACTTGTACCCACACTGCACAAATGCTGTGGGGGTTTGCAGGCTTCCCCTGCTGCTACAACACCAAGCTTACTTGTCAGATGCAACTGGAGAGGAAGAAAGAGGGAGAGAGAGTGAGCATTTCCCATTTCAGGCCTTTTTAAAGTGCACACGTAATCCTTCTTGTTCAGCTCCTGTGCTGTGGCTAGTTCTGTGCACATGGAATTGATGTGGGATTCCCCTCTGTATGCTGTGAATACCATTGGTTAATAAAGAAACTGACTTGGGCTTGTACAGGGAATAGAGGTAGGTGGGGAAAACTAAACTGAATGCTGGGAGAAAAAAGGTGGAGTCAGGAGAAGCCATGTAGTCCTGCTGGAGACAGACACCAGATCTTTACCCAGTAAGCCACAGCCACATGATGATACACAGATTAATGGAGATGGGCTAGTTTAGGATGTAAGAGTTGCCCAGAAATATGCTTAAGCTATTGGCCAAACAGTATTGCAAATAATATGGTTCCTGTGTGATTGTTTCAGGACTCAATTGCTGAGCAGCTGGGAACTAGCAAGCAACCCTCTTTACAACATGGAATTCATACTGTTCAGCTTCTGTACTGCGGATAGCTTCTGGAGTGCATGCGGTTCTTTAAAGAGTGATTTTTGTAGCTCCTGAACCCCACATGAACAGCTTTTGTAAAGTGGCTTTGCAGGGCATCCTCAAACAAGACAGCATCCTATAAACAGCTTACAGAACATATCAGGGATATAGCTATAGTGTCTTGATGGTGATGCTCCTCAATAAACTTTCCACTCTCCAGTGAGCCGTGTCCTCAACATTGTTGTTGAAGTCCAACACAATCAGGATTGATTTCTAGACAACCTCTTTTATTGTCTTAGCCCAAGGTTTGATGGGCACTTTCAACATTTGCTTTTTCTGTGTTCTTTAGAGCAACAAAACAACCCTCTTTTCTTTCCTTTTTCAAAGCATATCAGACTAGACCATTTTCTTCTTACACTCATAACCATCCCCCTGGCACAGCTGCTTGAGTTCTGAGATTATAAGTATAAACCACTATTCCATGTTTTTTCTGTTTATTTTATTGTCTGTCTATCTATCTATCTATCTATCTATCTATCTATCTATCTATCTATCTATCATCATCATCATCATCATTTTTCAAGACAAGCTTTCTCTGTAACTTTAGAGCCCATCCTGGAACTAACTCTTAAAGATCAGGCTGGCCTCAAACTCACCTGCCTTCCAAGTGCTGGGATTAAAAGCATGTGCCACTCCACCCAGCTGCTTCCTGTTTATTTTAGCCACCCTTACTAGCCTGTGATAGCATTTAATAATCCATTTATATTGTAATATTTTTTATATTCAAATTATCAGATGATCATTCTTTGCTGTGGGAGCTCTTTCAGCTCCCTCATCCAATAGCCTTTAAGATACCATCCCACTTGGGCGTGGTCTCTTATACTATTAACCCAGCTGTAAAGCATATGCTCACTCTCTTGCTTCCCGCTCTTGCTTCTGGCTGCTAGTCTCTGTTCCTGTTTCCCATTCATGCAGAGGACTGATCAAGACAGTGGTCTGTGAGTCCCCTAAATAAATAACCCTTTATTATACATAAATCTAAATTAATGTGGGATTATTTTGTATCTTCTGCCATCAATTCTTTGCTGTTTGATATACCAAAGTCTTTTAACTGACTAATTCAAATGCTGTGAGTCAACCAAGGGCATTTTCTCCTCGACTTCATGTTACTTTGATTCTGAGTCACAGTTTTCCACCTCTCCATATGTCTCTTTACTTTTTATTATGTGGTATACATTGTAGCTAGTGCAGTGTGACAACTCTAGGCATTGCTTTGAAGAATGTTTAGCTTTACAGTTCTACTGGCTACAATCTAGATTGCCTGGGAAAAGATTCTCAATTGAGGAACTCCCTAGATCAGATTGCCCGGTAGGCATTTCTGTGGAAGATCCTCTTGATTGTTTATTGATGTGAGAGGGCTCAACCCACTGTGGGGGGCGCCACTCCTTAGTTAGGTGTCCCGAACTATGTGAGGAAGCTGAGTATAGGACTGCTTGCCAGTCTGCCAAGCAGCTTTCTTCCCAGTTTCTGTTGTATTTCCTTGGCTGTGGAGTGAGCTCCTTAGCTGAGCTGGAATTGATGTTTGTATGAAATAGCCAACAAGCCTATCTTCTAGTTCCTGCCTTGCTAGTTCTCAGTGATGGGCTGTGGCCTGGAATTATAAACCTCACATCTTTCCTTCCTGGGTTGCTTTTTGTTGGGATGTTTTAACCGCAGTAAGAGGACTGAACGCAGAAGATGGTGACGATGAATTTAATCCAGCTGAAATCACTGGAAGATCTTCTTCTTGTGGGGACCTTGGTCAGCATGGGACTATGCTGTTTTGATTTTAAATCACAGGGTGAATCCTTTCATTCAAGAACATGTTCATATATGACCATCACACAGAGACCTCTTGTCATTTATTAAACCCCTCAATTTGGCAAAGAATAACTCAAAAGTGATTGGCATCACCATCATCAGGTGCTAAAATTCTGCAAGATTATGTTACCTTTAGTTTCCATCCCCAGGGTTGCAAGGGTTTCACTTCACAGGCCAGCAAGTGATGCCATGCTGGTTTTTGTTTTGTTTTACCAGAATCGGGGTCTTTTCCCTATGCCTTAACATTTTTCACCATCTCCCTTTCCCCTTTTTAGCCACACTCACTTATATCAATAAGCTCAAATTCCTGACTCCCCTATCATCTTCTAGTAAAATCCCATCGGGAGATAAGCTATAGCCTCGTGTATTCTTTCAATGCGTTAGCCCTCCTTCTGATGTCCCATTTCCTGTTTGTACTTGCTTGAGTGTTTCGCTCTGTGTGATATATGTCATATGCTGTCATATAAAACCCACCTTAGAACTTTATGGCTTCATGTAGCTCTCCTTTCTGTAGGTTGTATGTGGAATTTTATCTCATTTTTTTGTCTTCCATTTTTCCTGTAAGTTATTCACACTTATGAGATCAGCTGGAGGCCTAACTGGTGTCTAACCAACCTCAGAAAGTCTACTCACACACCTGATTTGTGTTAGAATATCACCATAGGTCAAGGGGATGTGCCTCTTACCCAAACACCTAGGTTAATGTGGTTGCCCCACACCTGATTTGTGTTAGAATATCACCATAGGTCAAGGGGATGTGCCTCTTACCCAAACACCTAGGTTAATGTGGTTGCCCCATAACTTCAAAATAGCAAAGGAACACATTTTAATGGGCCCGTTTTGTTATATTGGACAAGGCCAGTCTCTAACCTTCCAGATTCAAAAGGATGAGAAATAGACTTTTACCTCTTCATGGGAGAAGTTACATCTCAGCTCAAGTGGGTAGATACAAGAAGGACTGGTGCCTCTTGAACAGTCTATTACCAACTCTTTCCACCTTTTTTATTACCAGAGTTCATATTTTTCTTTAAGTTTAGTTGCTCCAGTCAATGTTGTTCCAATACAGCCAGACACACACTTGCTGGATATTTAAGTGAATGCACCTGATATGTACCACTTACTAGCTTATGTCACCTGCTTCTGAGTGCTGATGAAATGCCATGCGGTCTGGAGAAAGTTTGACTGTTGAGTAATTAAAAAAAGACAGAGTACTATCAAGTTGTGATTATGCTTACCGTAGGCTGCTTTCAAGGCAGGGGATTGTACTTGACAAATAGACTAATTTAAAAATCCCACTAGTCAAGACAAACTTGAATGGTGTGTTATTCTACTTAAAAAGTGCTTTGGAGAGATTGGAATTATTTATAATTTCATATAAAGTCAGAATTTTTGTGTATGATTTCAAAGCTCTAATTCAAAAAACCTCCAATCATGTTATATGTTCACAGAGAGCAAAGATTGCATAAAATTCATTAACATGACAATGTGAGTTCCAAGTTCTCAGAATTTCTGTGCTAACACTTTTTATATAATAATAGATGAGCAAAATAATTTATTGTATTTTTAAATAATCTAATCCTACTTTAATGTCATTAAAATAAAACATTTTCAGTCTTGAATTATCCCTGCCAAAAGAAACAGATTTAAAATTCTCCCTTGGTTACATCGTCTCTGAAACAATAGAAGACATTTCTAGCCATTGACTATTACTATTAAAATCATTTATTTATTAATGTTATATCCTATATGTTGTGGGATATTTTGTTATATTGTATGAGGATGTGTCATTGTTTTACCTTGCCTGTCTAAGGCATCTGATCAGTTTAATACAGAGCTGAGCAGTCAACAGCTAGGTAGGAGAGGACAGGCGGGACTTCTGGGCAGAGAGAGGAACTCTGGGAATAAGAGAGGTGAGAGATGCCAGTGAGACACAGAAGGAGTTGGACATACTGAATAGAGGAGAAGTAAAGAGACACATGGCAAAATGTAGATGAAGAGAAACTGGTTTACTTAAGCTGTAAGAACTAGGTGGAAACAAGTCTAAGCTAAGGCCAAGCTTTCATAATTAATAAAGAGTCCCCATGTCGTTATTTGAGGCTTGGAGAGGTCCAAAGAAAGTTTGACAAGAAAGTCCAACTGTACCTAAATCTTAGCACTGGTCCCACATATTTTCTTTACCTCAGGCTTTATCCAACTAATAAAGATTTAACAACTTGGCTACTAGTAAGATCAAAATTTTGTTCTGAATAGTGATAATAAATTTACTGAAGTTCTGGTATCTGGATAATATTCAAGCAATAGTGTTCCTCCAAGGAAGAATTCCTAAAATTAACTTTGACTTCAGAATTCCACACAATATTCAGAACAAATATTGCATTATCTATGTGCTTCCTTGTCCAGCATCCCCTACACATGTAATCAGTTGTAAACTTCTTTAAGGAACTATGTCCTACAGACATGCGCATTCTGGCTATTCTTAGATTATTTGTGGAAGAGTGTGTCATAGTGGGACCTGTCCTAGTTTCCTTCCTAGTTACTGTGATAAAAAAAAGCAACCAACCTAGAAGAAATGAATGTGTAGATACATACTTGTTCAGCAACTTTTTTTCAGTTTTATACCATTAATGGTCCAATTCATGAATGCTGCCACCCACATTCACTGTGACTCTTTCCACCTCAATTAACCCAAAGAAGAAAAAAAATTGTCACGGCATGCCCATGGCCTAACATGATATAGGCAACCCTTCATTGCAAGTCTTTCAAGATCTGTCAAGTGTACAATTTACACTAACCACCCTAGGACCACAGTCTCATATAGTCATACCTAGCTAGGGTAAAGTGGTGGTTCTTTCTTTTGACAAAGCTGAAGAAATTATTCAGTGTTCATCCTATTGTTCGGCATCTTATTCTCTATAGCCTCCACAGAGCCTTGAGTTTGAGGTACCAACTATAGAGCAATACAATTAACTATCAACACAATAGATACCCATCAATATCTAGAGGGTGCTGGAATGGGAGCCCCATGAGGGCAGTCTTGCCAGTTCTTACCTCCAGCACCCAGAATAGCACCTGGCATAGAATAGGCAAAATGTCCCTGTGTTCTAAAAGAAATAATGCCAGGTCCTAAAGATGTTGATAAGGTACTTGGGAATGTTAAATGGGCACACACGAACACAGACCAGGATGAGTAAAACATCCTGAATGCTATCCATGGAGAAGCAGAGAACTAGGGGCTGGAAAGACAACTGAAGTTCAGTTAAGAGAGCTTGCTACCCTTGCAGAAGATTCCTGTTTTTGCTACTTTTGCAGAAACAGAAGACTTCCAACACTTGTATCAAGAAGCTCACTATTGCCTGTAACTCCAGCTCTAGGGTTCTGATGCCTTCATCAGACCCCTTGGGTACCTGCACTCAAGTATAGCTAAGCTATTCCAACAGACACCAACACATGCAAATATTAAAAAAATAAAAATCCATCTGAAGTAAACAAATAAATAAATCATAAACGAGAAGCACTGGGTTTTGATGTCTTCAGTAATGATTAGCATCAAAACCAATGTGTAAAGTCTAGCCTTCCAAGTTGTTGTAGATCATTAAATAAACTAAACTAAGTAGTGTGGGAATACAGAAATCTCAGCTAACATTGATCCACTTATTAAACTTCATTCTTACAAAACAAAACATAAAACTCAGTGTGATCCAACTGCAACTTATTGTGAACCATAATTCATCATTTTCAGTTGTCACTACAAACAAATGACGACCTCCTTTACATGTGATTTGAAGCTGTTTTTCCTTTGTGTAGGATAGCTCTGCATGCTTTTGCCAAACCAGCTCCATACCGGGGAAAACTAATTAGTGTTTGTCACTTTTGTGGATAATTATTGTATTTATGAGCTAATCGTAGACTCACTCTGGAATTATTCTCTGTTCCGCATCCAGAATTAGCACAATTTTCTATTCATTATACAGAGCCATCCTAGGAAGTGTCTCAGCGTCTTGGGATAAAATATGTCCAAACTCAGCTACTCGATGTCTCCATTGAAGGACTCCCAACATTCACACTGGCATCTGTGCAGTCCAGGAAGCAAGTCCGCGATAGCTGTATGAACAGTTTGAGCACTCCACTGGGGGATTATGGGTACCTTCTCTCTAGAATTATTGCTTCAGTGATTCAGAACTTGGCCGAGAGAAAGCACCTTTGGGACGAAGACTGAAAGCAGATGTTGTGACATCTGTCCCCTTTAGTTATCAGAAGTCTATTATTTGTCTGGCTTGGTAAAGCTGGTGTTGGGTAAATCAAGACTATTTATCTAGAATTTAAGCCACAAATCTGTTCAGTGGTTTAAAGAGGAGGGGAAAAGATCCCGGAGATTTGGGGTGTATTCTGACATAGCTGGATGTGGAAATGTCAGCACCTCTTCAAAATGCTTGAACTTCCTGCAGCACGAAGGAAAGCAGAGCTGGCAAACATTTGCTGGGGTGGAAATTGAGCAGTTGGCACGCGTGGGTAAGATCTAGAGTAAGGGACTGGCATTTCTCACTTTACTGGCAGCTGGTCTTCGACCCACAGATACAGGCATCTTTTCTGCCTAATAAATAAGCTTTCCTTTCTGTACATCACAGGTAACCAGGTCATGATTAGGAAAACAGATACCCAATGGGTGTTTGAATTATTGACCTGTTAGTGAAAATATGAACAGCAAGCCACAAACCCACAAATATTCAGAAATTTTCAAACCAGAATGCACATCCCATGGAATGCACCATCCAAATGGTTGAAGGATTTGTTCTTTCTTTGCACAAGGCAGATATTACTACTCAGTTGCAACTGAGCCTACCTGACGCTTACTTCTCCGTCTCATCTTTTAGATCATGCACATGCTTTAGCTCAGAGGATGAAACCTCCTCATGGCACCTGCTAGTAGGCATGCCAGCTGAAGGGTACCAGTTCACTTTTCCAAAGGACCAGAGTGGAATAAAAAAAGGGGCTGCACTTGGGTGAGAATCCCATTGTTGTAGCACCTACCTACCCAGAGTGTCTCTAGATCCACTGAGGATGACGCATCTAGATCAAAGGGTCCCGAAACATCTGACTTTTCAGTTCCCTGACCAATGCCAATTGTCCTCGGGGAAAAGACTCGTTTTCTCAACGCTGACTTTGGTTATAAAATATCTGACTAAGTTCTATCACTTAGTGCCTTGGTTACATTTCTGATATTGTGATAAAGCACCACAACCAGGGCATCTTATAGAAGGAAGAGTTTAGTTTGGGCTTACGGTTTCAAGGAGTTATCACCCATGATGGCAGAGTGGAGGTAATTGGTGGCCCGAGGTTGCAGCAGCAGCTAAGGGTTCACATCTTGAACCCAAAGCAAGGGGCATAGAGAGCTAACTGGAAATGATACAAGTCTTTTGAAATCTCAAAGCTCACTCCTTGACACCCCTCCTCCGACAAGGTCACATCTCCTAATCCTTCTCTTAGCATGAATAATAAAAACCCAGAGGCAGATCACTCTTTTATCAGTCTGAAATTTTCCTAGAGGTGAGAACTTGCTAGTGACTTGGCTGCTTTGCTTTTATGATCTTTAGCTTGAACCCCAATATCTGTCTCTGGGTTTTATTATTTGTGTCACACTTCCCAAACAGTTAAATCACCTAGGAACTAAGTATCCAAACTCATGAGCCCGTGGAGACCATGGTCATCCAAACCACCACACCTTATATATTCCCTATTCATGGTGAAAGTGTGTACTGCTGCAAACTTACTGTTATTTTAATCGAGCGTGTCTCTATATATTCTTGGTGTTTAAGGACAAGTACTTGTTCATGAAATTCTGTGACCTGTGGGGATAGTCTGCCCTGCTGTGGCACCCTGTCACACACGGATTCCTCTGCTCCGATTTTCTGTCCCATGGTGGTTCCCCATGACTGCACGCGGTTACCCACCAAGTGACTATGAGCTCCATGCCTTTCTCACCATATTAATTTGTTTTAATATTACTTATTGATGTTCTGCCTTCTATCTGAATGGGACAGATGTGTTCTGGATCCTGTGATCCTCGGCACATCTGTCACAGCAGCAGCTCCCAGTCTTTCAAGACAATGTTATTACTTTTTAGTTATCCACCAGCAGCTAAGACACTTTGCCTTATATGACCTGATTGTCTTCAAAGGCTTCCTCCATTTGTCTTCATCTTTGGGGAAGTGTCGGATAGAAAATGGCCGAGGGCACATATGAATAAGTGATGTTGCTAAAATCTTAGCGGAGTGCTATGAATGTAACCTCAGGCTCCCATTAGGTTTCTGACAAAGGTTGTGTGCATCTTAAAAAACACTTGAAAACATTTTCCCTAAATAGGTGATGGTTTATAAATAAGTAAACATTGTTTCACACTAGGCTGACTCAATAGCATTTTTATTTAATCAAAGTTTTATTCTATGCAAAATATTATTTGACTTAAAAGCATGTGAAAACAAATATATTAGACAGAGAAGTTAATGTGACACTATGTAAAATGTCATAATATTAGTAATTAATGGTTTTTACAACCCTTCCTTTGTTTCCTTTTATATTTGTTGGCACTGGCTCAGATATCTACGGATTGTAGTGGTGACTTCTGAAAGTCTTTTATACGTTCTCTGACAGACACGTCCCAAATTGGAGTGTTACGAATTCATTTCTACAGGTATGCCTCCATCAGGCTATCAACATTTAGAGTACAGTTTAATGGATGGTGGGACTCAGTTGAGATGATAGCAGGAGCACCAGGCATTTGGGCTCAAAGGATCTTTTTATCACAGACCAAATAATTTTTGAACTTTTGCACACTTTAATATCTGAAAAACTGTAAAAAATTCCGATGTCTGGCAGATGAAATAATTGCAGTTTGGATCTTCCAGCGTCTAGTTGATGAAATAATTACAGTTGGGATACTGGCATAGATCTTAGCAACTCCCAAGTACACCCAAGCTTTGAAACCCTGCCCTCACCGTTTATATTTTCAAAAGCACTGCAGAAGAACTACAAGAGTGAGAGTTGCCACAGCTCCAGTGGGCCCTTGTGTTTTCTCATGAGAATGAGTCTCGCCACAGTTCCAATGGACCCTTGTGTTCCTTGTGAGCCTCCTGTTCTATCCTGTGGGCAGTCCTTTTAGTACATGGCAAAATTGCTCATCGTGTCCATAGTGAGAAGGTAAGCGCTGGATTCTGGATGACCCAGTGTTGTATATAGACTGAAGGAAATGGACGAAGGGCATGATGGGGCTCCAACAGTACCTCATTTTTGTTGTAACCTGGGTCAAAGCACTCACAATACCCCTAGGGAGAAAGAAAATGCAAGATAAATATTTGAAAATTGGACTTGACAGGGACTGAGGCCTGAAGAAAGATCACCCTGTATTTATAGGGTGCTATGCTCCTCAAGTGTTATGTTCTGAAATCTGAAGTCTTGAAAATGACGATTTGGCTGGAAGACGAAGGCTTTATTTTGGAAATATGAGTAAAATGCATACTAGGACTACCAGGTCCATAGTAAAATCACAGGCCTGAAGAGGTGTGGTCAGAGGACTATTCAAACAAGGGATCCAATGAGGTGAACAACAACATAGCCAAGACAGGACCCTGAACATGGATAGAGGAAGAGGAGCCAGGGAGATGAGAGAAACAAGTGGAGCATTATGTAGCAGAAAGAAGAAGGAAGAGTGTTTTAAGGAGGGCACGCTGTCATTGGAAGGGACAGCCAACATGAGTTCAGTGGCAGAAGATGATCAGCAGAGTTGCGCCTTGGCCACAGATTCATGTATAGTGTGATACTATGCAAACATGGTCTATTTCTCCCATTAAATCATTAAGTACCGAGACCAGAAACATACAGTTTTATATAAGTCAAATAAAGCCGTCTATGATTGCTATTCTTGGTTGTCAATTTGATATATCTGGGAAGAGGGAGTCTCAACTGCGTAATTGCTTCTATGAGACCGGTCTCTGGGCATGTCTGTGGAGCATTTTTTTTTTATTGCTAAATGATCCAGGGGACTCGGTCTATACCAACTGGCAGAGTGGTTCCATGAATCTCAGTGCTGAAGCCTTCCCACTGCCCAGTGAAGTCACAGCCGGTGTAAAGTCATGATACACTCTTTTCTTCCTCTTTATATTGATGCTGGTGACCACAAGTCTACATTTTTCTAGTTATACAAAACTGGAGTCAATACAATCACATACACTATATGAATTCAATATGATAATAAGTTAATATTTGTTATTGTATTGTTTTTTATTTTTAATTGTAAATCTTTATTAAAAATATTCATGAGTACTGTATTTGCATCATCCTACCCCCTACCCCTCCTGCACAACCTCCCTCTCCAATCTATGACCACTGGTTCTTTAATTATTGTCATCCATCCCACCCCACTCCAATGTATACGCACAACCTTTTGAGTCCATTTAGTGTGGCACATATGTACCCACACAACCTTCTGAGTCCATATGTACATTTTTGGGGGCTCACCATTTGGGTTCGGATAACCTACAACGAGTTCATCTCTAGAGAAGTGTCCTCTCAGCTGACATTGGCTGCCCTAGTTCTCATCTAGGCACAGGGGCCCTGTGAATGTCTTTTGTATGGAGTAAGAGTCAGCTCTAAAACCATCAAATTGTTGCCGGCAGCTTCACAGAGCTTTGGTCCACTGTGTCTTTTTTGCGTTTGTGCTTCTTCTAACAATGGCCATAGGAGAAATAGGTGGTATCATATCTGAACATCTAATTTAAGTATTATGTATTTGTATTCCATATCATAACGTAGGTATGTAAAAGGCTCTGCCACCTAAATTCATGTCAGCACACTCTACAGTGTTTACACAACAGTAAAATTGCCCAAAGGTGCTTTTCTCAGAGTGTATCCTTGTGGTTAAGGGTGCATAATTTGTTCATGCAAGCCCAGGGTAGAAGCACTTCTAAGTTCATTTCCAGAGTTTCTTTGGTTAGATATTTAGGTCCTTTTCATTCCCACATCAGCATCAAGGGCACTCAGAGTGGCTTTGTAAGTCAGCATGCATTGATGGAATAAAAATCTCTGCATTGAGATGCCAATGTACATAAATTATTGATAAGTGATGTGAAATTGACAACCTCTAGAAAATTTTCACAACTAACTAATACTGAATTTAGAGAAGATATGGTAAAAGGAGAATATAAGAGTCATTTTAAGCCCCCGAGACCATATAATTGTACCATCTTATAGACAACATTTATTAAATATGGCTTCGCTTCCTAAGCCCCAGTTTGTGGAGATATGATAACACATAACTCACATACCTGCTATAATGTCATACAAAGCATACATGTCATGCAATATTATTTTTAACATATAATACCCTATTAGATGGAATTGACTCACCAATTTGTCATTTTTTTACATTTTTATTACATGTTTTTTTTTTATTTACTTTATCTATGTGCGCCTGCCTGTGCTTCGCACAGCACACCTGTGGAGGTCAGAGAACAGTTAGAAAGATGTTGTTCTCTCCTGCACTTGAACATCGTCCTCCCTCCTTCCTTTGATTCTTTCATGTCTCCCTCCCTCCTTCCTTTATCTACTGCTTTCTTCCTTCCTGTCTCCGTCTCTTGTCCCTCTCATCTCTCCCTCCCTCCCTTCTTCCTTTCATTGCTTCCTCTCTGTTTCAGTTGGACTCTGATGCTCAGAGTCAGGGAGCAGCGCTGATTAGGGCTGTGCTTTTTCATCCATTAGATTGACATACAACTTCTTTCTGCAGTATTTTCATTTAGTGGGACACGTGTTAAGCTGTGATTTTAGATGACTGTCAATGCTAAGACTTTCACTTTAGCACTATGGGTGCCTCTGGCACCAATGTGCTAATATTTAATTCAAAATTCTGTTCTGACTCAGTCCTAAGTCTGTAAGTGAGTTGGGTCTCAGAGTTCACCCATATACTTATGTGTGTACATATACCATCATAGTTTATGGAATTACCAACCTTCCTAGTTGGATAGAAAATTATGCAATGGTTTCAAGATTTATAAATGTTTAACCTGGAAATGATGTGTCTTGGAAAGTCTGAGTGCATAACTATTATTGCCAACATCCTTGACTCAGCATAGTGGCCTTTTCAGGCCTGCCCCAGTGTGTGCCCTAGTTCCCATCCTTGATGCAGTCTGGAACATTCTTTATCCATCCAGTAGCCAATGTGAATCTGCAGCAGGCTTCAGATCCCAGCCTTCTGCTAAGCATCCTCCAAGGCCTCCTGGCTCACATACAATTCCTACCTTTTTTAGCACTCTCTTTCTCCTCCCCTTCATGTTCTGCTTGCTGGTCTCATATTTATCAAGCTCTGTCACCATGGTGATCTATGTTGATTTTCCACCCTGGACCTTGGTTTCTTCCACCACCATTATTTGGCACCACACTGGGTATGCTACCATTTTCTTATTAAAAACAATAATGAGGCCATTTGATGTTGACTTTGCCCCACCTCACAGTTTTGGATACCCTTCCTAATTCTAGTATTTAGTTTCTGTTTCACTGTTATTGTTTTCTGATTGACCCGTGGTCCCAGTTTTAATACCTTTTTTATCAGATAGTAAATTAACTATTTTTCCAAAGGCTGGCTGACTTTGGGAATTTAATCTTTCCATATTAGCTCTAGGCTTGCTGTGGATTAACTTGGCTGACACAGTTCACGTGGCGGGAGAGATGCCGAGGTTCTTCCTCAGGTCAAGAGTGGCCATTTCTCTTAAGGGAACATGAAAGAATGTAGCATTATTTCCTTAGGATTTCTGCACCAATGTTTTAATGATATACTGTATTTTTATTCTGCTATTATTAAGGTAGTATGATGAAGTACATGACCACTGTTAATTTTGCAAAAGCCAGCATTACTGAAACCTCAGCAGTGCAGGTTCTGATGTAAAGATGCCACGTTTTTTATTCTATGAGTTAGGTTTTTCCATCAAATTAAGGGTTAATTATATCCCTGTTTTCACTGTGTTGGCATCATTTATAGGGAGCCCCACACATATATTGAAACCCCGCAGTTACTACTGGTAGGTGGAGATTATATGGCTGTTTTTTGTTTCTATTTTATTTTATATTCAGTCCTATAAAATTACTGGTGTTCCCATTTTTGACGTGGTTCCCCAGTTCATTTTCTCCTGTGTTTTTGTTGTTAACCAGGCTAACAGTATCATCCACAAATAATGAGAACATTGTTTCGTTCTTGGCAACAAGTCTGCATATTAATTCTTTGGTAGTGACAAAGTACTCCTATAACCAGGGCTTCACACACTGCTAAAAGTGTCAGCAGCCGATCCTGGGGTTTTATACTTTATTTCCTATGTCTCTGTGCTTAATTTCTCTTTATGTGATGACATCATTCATTTTCAAATGGGTGTTTCGTTATCACAAGGAAATTAACGTTCAAGTCCTTGGTTCAGAATATAGCTTGTTACTGGAGATAGAAGGGAAATGCTATCAGTTTCTCTGTATACACTATTGCCTGCATAGCATCATGCCCTAATGTGATACAACAGGTTTGCTGATTACATGCTTGCAGACTAAGCTTATTGCCCATGAATAAAGCTTATTTGGCAATAAGAGAGGAAGGATGTTAATGAGAGTGTTTGGTTTGCTGATTTTGAGGATGTATAGTCACCTAGAAGTCTTTCTGTATTGATAAGAGCTTGTTATCACTAGGGTACACTGGTGTATGCCTGTGGCGAGTGAACTGGCATTTGACATGTGAAAGAGGGATCACTCCCTGTGTGTATGTATATGTCTTGATTTTATCACATGTTTCTGATTTTTTTTTAATGTCTGTGACAAAGTCCCTGGCTACACAACTTAAATGTGGAAAAGAATAATATTGGTTTTGGTTCCTCATCATGGCTAGTTCGGTCCTTTTGGTGTGATGGAGAAGCAGATACTCACAGAGAGGGAAATCTGCTCAGCTCATGGTGCACAGAATGCAGGGAGATGGGCAAGAAGGGGCTAGTGAGGAGATGCCCTAGAGAGGCATACTCCCGTGATCCACTTCCTTTAACTGCTTCTACATCCCACTAGTTCTCAATAATACCATTAAATATGGATCTGTCAGAGGATTCAGCTGATGATGAACTTAGAGCCTTCATGGTCAATTGTCTCTTAATGGTTTCATCCATCAGCTAAGGACCAAGTCTTCCAGACTTGAACTTTATGAAGGACACTTCATAACCAAACTGCATTCCAAGCGTAAGTCAAGGATAAAGAATATGCATTTCTTTACTTAGAAAAAAATGTATCCTCTAAATATAACTCTATTTGACATAATAAAAGAAATCAACAGAATGAAATAAAAACCCCAAATAAAACCATGTATATAAAATTTTATGCATTGCAGACTCTGCATTGCATGTCCTTACAAGCTCCAAAGACTCTTTAATAAATTATGCTGGGTCAATTCTATGTGCAAACAGAAAATTGAATATTAAACTCACACTGGATACTGCAATCAATTTCAGATGGAGATATAGTTTAAATATGAAAGAAAATACTATAATTTCATGAGAAAGTGTAGAGGAATATCTTACAACACTAAATAGAGATTCTTAAATTATAAATCAGAGAATCATAAATATCATGTATTAATATAATAAAGTGTATCAATGATAATTTTATACCATAAAATTGTATTAAACTCAACATACAATGAGAGAAAATATTTTCAAGTTTATTACTAAAACAATTAGTAACCATAAATATAAATAACATATTTCAGTCAATAAGAAAAATTAAAACAACCCATATGCTAGAGAAATTAGGGGAAAAAAACAGGAATAATAATGAACAAACATGAATTCTCAAAATTCTGTAAAATGAAACCATAGCTTGTTGCTTTCATAAGTCTTCAAGTCCTATGAGTAACCCTGATGGATAAGGGGCCTACAGCTCAAGTGGATGCAGGAACTGAGAAGCCAGAGTGGGAAGGAGTACTGCTGGTGGGATGGGTGAATATGCAAGGTTCAGTAGGAGTTGCAAGGCCATATCCAGAAAACTGGAGGGAAAGTCAGAGGTGGTGAGAGAGGACAGAGCCTTGGAAACAAAGGCAAACACCCAGGATCTCCAGCCCTGGGATGGCACTATGCACAGTTACCTGGGCCCTAATACATGAGCCATCAATCACAAAACTCTACCACAGGCTTGTCCACAGGCCAATCTAGTGGTAACATTTTCTCAGGTGAGGCTCCTTTTCCAAAATGTCTCTGACTCTTGTCCTGTTGCTATAAAGCTCACCAGCAGATGGATCTGGGTGTTTTGCCTGCATGAATGTCTGTACACCATGTTTGAGCTTGGTTGCCACAGAGATCAGAAGATGGTGTCCGATCCTCTGGAACTGAGGTTATGGGTGATTGTGAGCAGTCATGTAAGTTATGGAAATCGAAACCAGAGCCTTTATAAGAACAAGTGCTCTTAGCCACTGAGCCTTCTCTTCAACTCTCTGGGATTAAAGATAATTCATGATTAATAAATGCCAACCAACTGTACATTTAGAGAGAGAATAGGTTTGGTCTCTACCCCACCTGTGTCTTTGACAGAACCTAGTCTCTTAAATGCAGGGACAACTATGCCTGCAGCCAGTCTTTGATCCTCTGGTCCTCTAATCCAACCCGGAGTCAATTCGCTGTTGAAGAGCCAGTGAGCCCTTACTATGCTTGGGAGTGCTGGCTGGTTACCAGTGGACTTCCCTCTTTGGAGGCATTTTCTTGCAAATCACCACATTCTACTCCCTGGCCCCCAAAAGTTTGTAGTCATATCATAATGCGAAAATGCTCTCAGTCCAACTTTAAAAGTCCCTATAGTCTATACGAGTCTCACATCTATTTACAAGTCTAAATTCAAAGTCTCTTCTGAAATGTATGCAATCTCTTAACTATAATTCCCTGTAAAATCAAAATAAAAAAGCAGATCACACACTTCCCATACTTAATGGCACAGAATATACATTGCCATTCCAAAACACAGGGAAGGGAGCATATTGGGAAAATACTGGACAAAAGCAAGACTGAAAACCAGCTGGGCAAACTCCAAGCTCTGCGTCTCCATGTCTGATGTCAAAGCATCTTCAGATCTCCAACTCCTGTCAGCTTTGTTGACTGCAGCACACTTCTTTTTCTTGCGCTGGCTCTACTCTCTGTTAGCAGTTTTCTTTGGCAGAGATCCTAAGACTCTAGCATCTCTAACATCTTGGGGGGGGGGGGCGGTCCACAAGGCAATGCTGACTTCAACTTTATAGCTTCAGGCAATAGTCTTTCTGAGCCTCCATTCAGGGACACCCCTAACACATACCAGGCCTCAACAGTTCTTTTCAGTCCCTGAGGTAAATTCTATAACCCCTTTCTTCTATCCTTGACTCTAAAGCCAGAACTGAACCATGGTACTGAAGCTGCCAAGTTCTGCTGCTTGCTGGGCTGGAACATGTCCCTGTCATTCAATTACATCTTCATCAGCTTTCTGTTCTCCATGGTTTCCTTCACTACCTAAGCTTGGCTGTCCTGAAAGCTGCTCTGTAGCCCAGGCTGTGGCCTCTAACTCAGATCCCTTGCTTTGGCCTCTAGAGTGCTAGAATTAAGTGTTGCGGCATAGATTAATGCAGACAAATTGTAAGAAATATATACACAGCTTTAATGGAAAAATCAGACTCAAACCAGCGGAGGACAGGAAACAGGGAGGGGCGCGCAGACTCCCACGCGACCTATTTATAAGTAAACCTTCGCCTGAGGCAAGCCCACCCCCTGGGGGGTGGCTTAACCCTACAATTAAGGGCACACACCACCATACCTGGCTCTAAGTTTTCCTTTAATTCCCTTTCAAAAGCTGGAATTCCAGCTGGATGTGACCTTGCCCTGAGGCTCCCACTCTCTTTATTCCATTTCTTTCTTTTTAAAATTCAAAACAGGGTTTCTCTGTATCCTGGTACTAATTCTAGAATTTCTCTTTGTGTGTTTTGTTGACTGCATGTAGATGATACAGTTTTATGTTTCTCTTGTGTGTGTGTGTGTGTGTGCATGCGTGTCTGTAGGTATGTAGCTTTGAAGGTAATATAGTTTTATCTTTTTCTATGTTTTGTGGGGGGGGGGATGTGTCTCTGTAGGTATGTGGCTTTTCTGGTTTCAATTATCAATCTGTCTTATAAAAAACTTATCAGGTGTGTAAAGTGTTAGAAAATATTTTATGTCCACTGGATTGCAATTTTTGACATGATTGTTGAACAGCAGATGTTGATGTGGGTGTTGGACACCCTAAGTTCTAAATTAATTGTTGATGATAAAATAAAATGATACCACTCCTCAAGAAAAATTCTGGTCACTGGCATTATAAGTATGCATGTGTTTACATTAGGAATGGCTTTTAGGAATTTAACCAAGATTGAAAGGAAAACACAAGTTCCAAAGAGTTTGTAGGTTGTTGACATAAACATGCCAATAGGAAGGCAAGGAAGAACACTTCTTATGCACATAGGCACGATACATATCTTGTTCTGTATCCCTGGCTGGTCTAAAATTCACATAGTATATGACGCTGACTTTGATCTCAGAGAGCCACCTGCCTCTCTATCCCAAGGACTTCCTTCATAGTATATGTCACCATATCTTATTAAATATGAATAATAAATTTAAGTTTCAGAGAATTTTTAGCCATGTTAATAATAACTCAAGTAATTTCTTTTTATGGTTTACTATGCTCAGTGTCTTATTCTATTTAAAAAATTTTAAATATACTTTAGACTGAAAGAATGGAGGTGTTTTCCTATATCCTTTCTTTTTCTCCTAGTGAGGAAAAATTAATAAAGCAATTGTTACACATAATAATTTTTCAGAATTAGATGTCAGGCAAATATATGAGGTGATAAATGTGTTAGTTAGCTTGGTTTCAAGATGTAACAAAATCACAAAATTATTCATGTATGAAAATATCACATTATACCCCCAAATACATAGAATTATATTCCATTTGAATTTAAGAAAAATTAATAAAAACTACATTTGTAAACAGAAAGTGTAGGTTTAAAATATGTGTATTGTTAATCTCACTCAATAAGAATAAAGACCACCACTGAAATTCTTTTAGTTGAATTAAAGAAGCTTTGTTTCTGTCACACAGAAACAAAAATTGAGTTTGAGAAAACAGCATTGAACATAGGAAAAAGTGGGGCTTATATAGCTAAAAAACTGCAAGGCTAGGGGCTCCAAAGGGTTTTGGTTTCCTAGAAATTTGGCAGAACATCTTGAAATTATTTGGTAGAACATCTTATCTTACCATGGTGGTTAATTTTAATTCCCAGTTTGACTGTATTTCAAAGCACTGATGAGATGCATGCTGGCTTGTCTGTGAGGAAGTATCCAGATAGGATTAAGAGAAGAGGGATGATCCTCCATGGATGGGCTGGAGTCATCCCATGTGCTGTGCTCTCCTCTCTCTCTCTGTCTCTCTCTCTCTGTCTCTCTGTCTCTCTCTCTTTCTCTCCTTTCTAAGTGAGGCTGCAATGTGAAGACTTGTTACCATGTCTTTCTCAACCTATGAGCCCAAATAAACACTTTCTTCTTTAAGTTGATCATTACAGCCACATGAAAAGTAACTCATACAGAGACAAAAAAAAAAAAAAAATCTTGCCCATTTCTTAGAGGTAGTTGAAACCAGATCTGGATCAGGAGTAAAATCTATGATCCATTCAGTCATTAAATTATACATGATATTTAATCCCTAATGCTTTACAGGATCACACAGGAAGGAAAGAAATGAAAACGCTTTGGCAGGGAAACTATGTGACTCTCCAGATCTACAGGAAGAAGGTGGAGGGGAGGAAGAAGGGGGAAGAGGAAGAGGAGGAGGAAAAAGGAGGAAGAAGAGGGGAGAGGAAAAGCGAGAGAAGGAAGGGGGTAAAAGGGGGAGATGAGAAGGGACATGGGGAAAAGGAGGGAGGAGGAGGAGAGAAGCATAGGAGATTGCTGTTACTCTGCAGGAAAGAGAAGCACCCAAAACATACAAATACTCTAACTCACAGGCTAGCTCTAACACGGAGGTGCAGTTATACAGAGAGCAGGATTGCCAAGAGTAGTGAATTTTAAGGAAGGGGAAAGCAGAATCTGTATTTGGGACATAGGAACAATGTAAAATTCTGCTTTAATTATATACAGAGTAACAAAACGATGGTGTTTCTCATCTTCATACTTGGTGTGGGAGGTCCTTCCATTTATGTGTTGTTTTGTTTTTTGTTGTTAATGAATAAAGAAACTGCTTCGGACCTATAGCAGGGCAGAACTCAGGTAGGCAGGGAAGACAGAACTGAATGCTTGAAGAAAGAAGGCAGAGTAAGAGAGATGCCATGGAGCCACAGCACATAGATGTGCTGAAACATTGCTGGTAAGCCAAGACCTCGTGGTGATACACAGATTAATGGAGATGGGTTAAATTAAAATGTAGGATTAGCCAGTAAAAAGCTAGAGCTAATGGGCCAAGCATCGTTTTAATTAATATTGTTTCTGTGTGGTTATTTTGGTTTTGGGCGGCCGGGATGAACAAGCAGCTCCTCCTACACACACCTGGTGTCTGTATCTTTTTATTTATCTAAATATCTAATGATAGTCATCTTTCCAAATAAGTTTTTATGCTTCTCTTTGTTTTCTTTATAATTTTAATTATACACGTTTAAGTAATCTGATATATTTGGTTTATTAATTTCCATTCTTTTTATAAGAAACTAATTTATGAGCCTTTAATCCCAGCACTCAGGAGGCAGAGACAGGTGGCTCTCTGTGATTTTGAGGTCAGTGTGGTCTACAAAGTGAGTTCAAGGACAGCCAAGGCTAGACAGAGAAACCCTGTCTCAAAAAAAAAAAAAAAAAGAAAAAAGTAAGTAACTTATACCTATACTTTCTTGTTAGTTCCTTTTTTACTGTATTTCATGATTTGACTACTTTGTATTTCCTCTTTGGACTTTGGAAAAATACTGCTTATTAGTAGTATTATAACATAGGTATCAATGCATGTTTATAAAATCTTCTTTATCTGCAGTGTATTAATTTACAATTCAGTTTTGTTTTGCTTTACATAATATTTTTGTGAACTTTGAGGCTGTGTTGTTAGAAACATGGTTTTATAATCTCAATTTTTAAAGATTTAGTTTATTTCTACATGTGTGTATGTGTCTGTCTATACGTGAAATAAGTGCATATTAGTGCATGTTCCTACAGAGGTCAGAGGGGAGCGTCAGGTCTCCTGGAGCTGGAGTTGTAGGCAGTTGTGAGCCACCTGATGTGGGTTCTGGGAACTGAACTCAGGTGCTCTGCAAGAGTAGTAAGTAATCTTCTCTTAACTGTGGAGCCTTTTCTCCAGCTCCTCTAGCAATTTCCTGAAAAACTGAAAAACTTTTATCATTAAACGCAGTTTGTCTGTTGCTTGCTTTGTTTTGTGTCTGCTTTGACACAGGTCGATGCTGTGCAGCCCAGGATAGCCCAGAGCTATAGAGACCCAGTTGATCTTGAACTTGAGGCAATCCTGCTGACTCTACTTCCTGAGTGCTACAATTACCTTATGATTTTTCTAGTATATGTAGTGTTTCATTACATCCAGTGTTTACTCTTTTGGATAGATAGATTAATGACTGTTTTTAATTTCAGCATCACAGTTGTTGACTTTATCATATTTCCATAACTTTCCCTGTATTTTGACTCCAGGATATTTGGACTAATTTCTTATTCTAATAGTCTAGCTTGTTGATTTTTTAAAATGGTTTGTTGTTCCTTTTTAGCATACTGGAATTTTCTATGCTTGCTCTGGGTCTTTTCTTCTGCACGTTCAGAAGCTAACCTCTTGCATGCCACAGTATCATCCTCAAACGTTGATTCACGGATGCCCCTGCATCTGAAATTAGTCTTTGCTCTGTGGTCCTCATGGGGACTAAAACTCAATAATTCCAAGTGGTCTCTGCTGCAGGAAGGTGCAGTTGCTCAGTGTCATGGCTGTGTGTTTCCTGAGCTCCTCATATTTACTCTTCTGTGCAATGACATTTGCAGGGCTGTCTGGATTGGCCCGTGGAGTCACCAGGGTCCTGTGGCCCTCCCTTGGCTCAGGCCTCAGACTTTTCTCAGCCTTCTTGTTCAGTGTGAAGGCCTCTTCCACAACAATAGCTGCATCTAGTAAATTCTCCTGATTTACTCAAGGATGGTCTCAGTTTCCCTCATTTTGAGAGATTGTGCCAATAAGTATAAATTCAAATCAATAATGTTAATTTTGTCATTAAACTACATATGTGTGCCAATCGGTGGTGGTGCATGCCTTTAAGCCCAGCACTCGGGAGGCAGAGGGAGGTGGATCTCTGTGAGTTTGAGGCCAGCCTGGTCTACAGAGAGAGTTCCAGGACAGCCAGAGCAACACATAGAGAAACCCTGTCTCAAAAATCCAAAAACAAAACAAAACAAAAAAACAGAAAAAAGAAAAAATGTGTTTTCTATCTTTCCCTTTAGTATTTTTATTATTCTTCATCATTATTAGTGTGTGTGTGTGTATGTGTGTGTGTGTGCGTGTGTGTGAACAAGTTACAAGCACACACACACTGTGATATCCATATGGATGTCAGAGAACAACTTTGGAAATCCAGTCTCCCCTTTGAACTCAATCAGAGGAATGAACTCATTTAGGCTTGGCAGCAAGTGCCTTTACCTGTAGAGCCCTCTTTCCTTTCTTGAGGAATTCCCTGCTTGTCCACACAGTTCTATTCATGACTGACATTCTTAGCATCTTTAGGGTTTGAAGCTCTGAAGTTCCACTACCAAGGTTCAAATAACTTACATTTATCCTACCGTTTGGGAAATCCTCAGGCTTTTTTCTTTTCCCATGTCTTCCCTAGTTTTTCACTCCTCGTCTGGAGCTATGTGTGGTTAACCATATAAACTATTTTGGTTTTCTGTTGTTTTAATATTCAGGCAGTCAACAATAGCTTTAAACCTATCATTATTTTTTCCTACTTCTCCCTGGAAATATCTGTGATTACCATGTACACTTTCTCTAATTTAAATAAAATATATTTAAACTATATACATATATGTGTGTGTGTGTGTGCATAATGTTAACTTTTGCTGTCTTCCATACTGGCGGTTTGGTAATGCTGTCTGTGCACGCCTCCTCTAGCTGGTTCTTTTCCTATGCCTCGTTTGCCATGTTTTGTGGTGATCATTATCACTAAGACCCCATAATTGCTAAGAAGTCACTTTGTGGAGTCTATGATGTCTGTGTAGAGCATGTAGTCCTCTAAGGTTCTGAATTTGTTACTGTCACATGAGAGGTTTCTGCCAGAGCTACACAGTGAGACCCTGTCTCAAATAAACAAAGACAAAACAAACCAAAAATGTTGGTATTACTACTTCTTAGGACATACAGAAAAATGAATTCAAACTCAAATGTCTAGGGGCCAATGGTAGTTACATATTTCAGGATCAGCTATTTCAAGTTTTCTCCTGAGATGGACTAAGGAGTAATGAAGGCGAGAATCCTACTTGGCTCCTTTCATGAAATAAATAGAATCAACCATTATTACAACTTAATATTTAAGTATCTGTGATTCTGGATAATGCTATGTGCTCTAACGCCCTCCTTCCTGTGGGACTAAGGCTGGTCCCCATCGTCTTCAGGCTCCTGTGACTGTTTCCTGTGATGGTAAGAGGAAAGACCTCTTAGGGCAGGTGCTGGCCTCGGTGGCCTTCAGAATGTGAGCCCTGTTTCTCATCCCACCATGTTCTTTTAAAGATGTTCTCATCTTCATTTTGTTTAGGATATGGAGGTCAGAGGACAGAGCTCAGGTATTTAGTGAGAGGCAGGTTTTTTATTTGTTTATATGAAACATCTCGTATTTTTTTGTTATAGAAAGCGGTATTTACTCACATGTATGTTTCACCTAGAGCAATATATTTTTAAACTGTTTGTTGTGGAGTAAAGTTGGAAGCAACCTGGCACTACACATTAAAGACTAGGAGATAGTGAAGAACCAGACAGCATCCTTTGAAGAGTTAGATTTTCCCTCTTTGATGCTCACTTGTTTGTCTGTAAGATCTGGAGAGGATGCTTGCTGGAACTGGACTTAATATAGACCAGTTTTGATGTCACTCTGGGAAAGAACAAAGCTCAATTAACAAGAATCTTCTAGTTGAGGGTTGAAATTGAGTATTGGAGAGGGAGTACCCAGGCTTTAGACAGCTATCAAAGTCAAAAAAGAACTCACCTTTTCCAAGGGGATTAAGGATACCCAAAAAGGAAATGATGAATTATCCCAGCTGCAAATCTTGACGTTTATGAGATGGCTGACTGCCGAAATCTGCACTCAGAGTGCAGGAAGAGGATGGAGAGATGGTTCAGTGGTTGAAAGCACACAGTGCTCTTGTAGAGAACCTGACTTAGGGTCCTAGCTCCCATACCTGACCCGCTTACCACCTACTATAATTTAAGATACAGGGGATTTGCTGCCCCCTTCTGGTCCCCACAAGCACATGCACTCACATGTGCATACCCACACAGAGACATACCACATATACACATAGTTACGAACAAAATAAATGACTTTACAATCTCCAGATTCATGTGTGGTTGGTGTGATTATTTTCACTTTGAACATGCTGTTTTCTTATTGTTTAAAAAAATTCTCAAAGAGATATTTGATCATTAGTTTTATTTTCATGAAAATGTCTGTTTGCTTTAAGGTGAAAGCACACAAGATACTAGTTGGTTTTGCATTGACTCTGCTTTGATCTAAACACCGTATCTACTTAAAAATGGAAAATTACAACTTTCATACCGATAGCTTATCTGTGAGGGGAAGGGTCTGTGTATTTAGTTTGAAAGAATGTAATATAGAAATGGAAAGTTATGAAAAAATGTTGAAGCTAAACACACGACCCTCCTAATGTTCACAACTCCAGCTTTCTTCGTCCATCATTGCACAGCGCATGTGTGCCGTGGAGACAGAATGAGTTGGTTTTTCTCCCGTCTGTTGCCCATCAGCCCTCAGCTTTCCCTCAGTTCTGCCTCTTCCCACTCGACCCCAGCAGCTTCCCAATCTCCCCCGGTGAGTTGCGTAGCAACTGCCACTCAGCCTCACCTGCAAAAGGTTAGCCCAACGGTTTTCCGAAATATTTTTTTCTTCCGTCTCTTGAAATAAGCAAGCCAGCTGGCGGTAGCATTCTAAATAGAAATCCCCTGATCTGCCTCTTAAATGCGATAAAATTGTCTTTCCAGTCGTTGCAAATAAGCTGTCCGAGAAGCTCAGTGCCGCAGAGCTGGGGGTGGGAACAGGAGGCTCACCTCTGCCAGTCGTTGGCCAGGGAATTGCAATGATCACTCACCACCTCTTTTGACCTCTACATCGCCATCGTTTGAGGACGCAGCAATTAAGTGAAGGGATCATTTTGTTAGCTGCCATCCTGGCAATCACACGAAGGAAAACCCCACTGAGCGATTGTGTTACGGAGTCTTTATTCTGCCTTTCTTCTCCAAGGCCCCTCATCCCGTACCATGTAGTGTCAATGCACCTCATACTGCGTTCTATAAAATGCTGCCTCCTGCAGGACGTTCCAAGGGGACTCGCCACTGCACACGAATCTCAAATTTCAATTGAAGAGTTTATAGCGTGTAGACTTCCCATGCTGGGGATCTAAAGGTCAGAATTGGTGACGCCTCCTGTTCAGGATTGCAAGGGTTAAGTGGCAGGTGTGGTTTGAGTCTGAAATGTCTCCCAGAGGCTCCTGTGATTGGTGCTGGCTGGAGGCTCTGTTTGAGAAGTGAGAACTAACTGACCCACATGGGTCATATAAAGTGGGTCTTGGGAGCTAAAGCCTGGACCCTCTTTGGGTCCCGTTCTATTTGCTTCCTCAGCACCCAAATTGTGTGGCACTGTGCCTTCCGGAGAGGCCCTCCCAGACTCCATGCCTTCTCTGCCATGTCGAATTGTACGTTCTGAACCGAAATGAGCTTCCCCTGCCTTGCCTCAATTCTGCTAAGTATTTGGCCCCACTGATATAAAAGTAGCTAACAAGGCAGGGTTTGACGTTCCAATTTAGATGGCAGCAGGTGCTCCTTGATTTCCCTCTGACGTCACAGAGTGAAGGACCAGATGTTTTCACACGCATCTGATGACTGGTGCGAACTGAAAAGTGTCCGTAGGCCTGGGATACCTGCCACATCCTGAAGGGTCAGGAGTACGTGAGCCACAGTGAACCCCAGGGAGGCACAAAGATGGAAGCCGTGTCCTTTGTGGACCAGGAGAAGAAAATCATGGTGGCAACCACTGGGAAGGGGTAGGCACAGATGCATGAAGTCTCGTGTTCCTCTGGTACCAGTGTATTCACGTTCCAAAATTGGAACTCGGCGCCTGTCTGTCAGGCTCAGAAATGAACACATTAAGAGGAGAGGCACCCTTTCTCTGTGCAGCGTTTTTCAGTGAAGCTGGCTGACATGACATTGCCTGGTTGTAGCTCTGGCTGGCACCAGGAAAAGATTATTTTATCTAAACCTCTTCATCTTCCCTTTGTGCTGTCAGCGTGGATGCTGTCTTGGAAACAGAGATGACTGAAAGGAGACATAGTAAAGGCAAGAAGTCATTCCACGGAGCCCCACTGCCTTGTCCTACAGTACTTCCTTGCAAACAACCTCCCCATCTTTTTGTGTCTCATGATTGTTGCAGGAAATTGGTCTTATCACCAACAGGGAGGGTCCCTTGACTTCCCGCCATAGGCACTGGAATGTCAACACTCCACATTCTTAGATTCTTTGCAGACATTACTAGTAAGTCATCTTTTTCTTGATATGAAGTTTTCAAAATCACCCAACCTTCTTCCAGGCAACTTCTCAGGATGATCTTTTAAACAGCTCTCAAGGAAAGGAAGTGGTCAGATGTCTAGCTGGTGGTTTGAAAACAGTCCTGGTTAAGAAATGAAGAGGGTTCAAACACAGACAGACTCTACAGCTATTTTAAAAATTAGCAATTGTGTATTTTTAACAATAAAATCTGTGTGTTTTACCTTTTTGCGGCTGAGTTAGGAAACAATACGTGTATGTTTTGTGTTCATATGAAAGAATGAATTCTCAAAAATTATGCTCAGCTTGTAAGCAAGTGGCTGTCTGTGCAGACTTCAACTTGCTGTCTATGATCCACACTTGATTTTGAAAAGATGGAAGGTATACCTGGTTATTGGCCCAGAGTTAAAACTGCCTCCCTAGGCTTCCATTCCCTATCAAGTCTGTGTGTGTGTGTGTGTGTGTGTGTGTGTGTGTGTATGTGTGTGCGTGTGTGATAGTGGAAGAGCCCCTTAGTGCAATTACACTAGGGTAGTAGTGTGTTTGCAAGTGTACATGTGGACTCCAGAGTGTTGCTCCTAGGTACTGTCCATCTTTTCTGTGTTTATTTTCCATTTATTTATTTATTTATTTATTTATTTATTTATTTATTTATAGACAGGTCCCTTTATTTGTTTTTGAGACTGGGCTCTCAATGGCTTGGAGCTTTACAAGTCAGTGGGGCCAACCTGACAGTAAGTCCTGGGGCTCCTCTTCTTGCTGCCTCCTGAGATCCAGGGTTATGAGGATACACTACCCCATCCTGCTTTTAAAAAGTGAGTTCTGGGTCCCTAACTCAGACCCCTCTGCTTGCCAGTGTGAACATTTCACCAACTGCGCCATCTCCCCAACAAGGGTTCGGATGTTTGCTTTCTTGTTTGAGCTTGTAACAAAGCGCTTCTCGCAAATTTCTTACTTGATGCATATTCATTGAGTATGCTAACATGAGCAAATGCAGTTTCACCTTTAATTCAATGATTTGGTTAGTCGGAGGGACTTAAAAGCCACCTGTGGAATAGAAAATGCCTCTGTATTTTCTGTAAGTGCAAATTATTTTGACAAGAGTCTGAATAGGATATGGATCTCTTGGAAAAAAACATTTACTACTTTTACAAAAGGTAACGTGCATATTTATGTAGCACCATGCGGATTTAATGCATGTGGGCATTGTGCGATGTTGAAAGGGGGTCAATCATTTGTAGTGCATGCCTTGTTTTTCAAGGAAAGAAAAAAAAAGCCGACTACAAGACACCCCAGTCTCCCAAGCATTGAAACATATTTTCCACTCAGTAGTAACAGGTACCATTTAATTTATGAGTCACAGTGAATATCCCTGCCTCAGAAGCTAATTGACTTTGACCCCAGTTAGGAATTTATAATGTGAACGGAACAAAAGGTAGTTAGCAGAAATAAACACATCTTAACCCTGTGACCCTATACTATTATCATTTTGAGACTGTGGTAGCTCCCGCTGAGAAATTATCTAGGCAAATAAATTATTGCTGTAAATACCACGCTTGCTGTTTATCAAATACAATTTAATTTCACGTCACCAAAAGGCTAGCAGTGGATTCATAGCCCAATGACGTTGATGATGAAGACGTTGCCTAATCATCTGTGTCTCTCTCCTTATGAAAAGGTGATTTTCACCGTGGTCAAGGCCATTTTAACATGGTAGGTGCCATTCCCTTGTTCTATAGGAAGGAGAGAAGCTTTGCTCTTTAAATTTCATTTCCTCGCCTTTTGAAATAGGTATTGTCAGTCAGAAAATAAGTACATATTTAATTCACTCCAGCTATGCGTTGCTAGATTAAGAACAGTAAACATGGAAGTTATGAAATTAACCTCTCACAGCCTAGGCAAATACATAAAAATTTCAAATCCCTAGAAAGAGCCTTCCTGTTAGGTGGATGTCTTTAAGGCATGACACATTCTCCAGGCTATGCAATTGTCCAGAAAGTGTTCAAAGGAGAAAGAGCATTGCTTCCTTTGAAGGTTAAAAACCCAGCCCAGCTTCCTTACGGGACACATAGAGACCACCTCAGTCTTTATCCATCGAGTAAATAGAATCAACAGATCACAATTGCAGGTCTCTGGCTTAGATTGACTAACGGGTACTGACGTGAGTGGAAGCTAAGTAGACCCTGTTGATTGCATCTGTCTTTCAGAAAGCCTTTCTGCCCAGAGAGACAGTGCCAAGCTCTGGGGCTCCTGACCTTTAAAATGTGCAGGGCCTTGAGCTTTCCCTGCTCTGGTTACCCTGACCAAGCAACTCAGTGTGCTCATTTATCTCCATGTTAGTCATCCCGCCTGTCTCTCCTTAAACCAATAAATACACTTAGTTGCCAATGAACAAAAGCTGTTTGCATTGTTCTAATTAAAAGGAAGGAAAGCACTGGTTCCCAGGACTTTAGATGTCAAAATAGTGTTTGCTATGGGTTCAGTGTAATCCAACAGCTCCAGAAATTTAGATTCTCGTCCATTTTTCCTGGCTTATTTTCGCTCTGTTGTCTTCATCTTAAATCAGGGGTCCTTTTGCTCTGTGTGTAGAATCTACCAGTTTAACAACTCCTAACAGATGCCTCCAAATTCTAGGTTTGGAGATCATTGCCTCTGAGTGGTGTAATTAATCAAATGACGTTAAAATTCCAACTAATACATATGGAGGGACACTATTTAAAATAATCATGCAAAGGTAAGATGGAGTCTAGGTATGGCAGAGATTTGATAAGCAGGTGCGTTTTCCAACGTTCTCCTCAAGGATGAACTACCTTTCCTCCTTCCTCTTGCAGGTACACGTGGTCACGTGACTTAGCCTCAGCCAGTGGAACGTGTGTGGAAGTGACATCTCAGTTGTTATGTCTGGCCCACACAGACCTCTTTCTGGGTACCCAGAGAGCTATTGAAATATAAGGATTGCATCTTTGTACCGACTACCGTCACCTAATAGAGTCTTCGTATACATTATCTACCTTCTCACATACCTAAACAGCTTCCCAAGTCAATCACATAACTCTGCAAACCTCACAAAGTACTGTATCTACTGCTGTCAGGCATGGTGACGTCATTTGAATCATTTAAGTTTTGTATTTGTTATGCTCTAAGACAGCTTGGCCTTCCATAGAGCTACAAAGATTTTCTGATATATTTTTGTAGTTTTATAATTTAAGATTTTACATTTTGATTGAACTTTTGTGTATGATGTGACAGAAAGGTCAATGCTCATTGTCTTCTTTAGGGAACAGTAGATGAACCAGCACAAAATGATTTTCTTTCTCCATTAAATTGATTTGACACTTCTGTCAAAACTGAGGGAATCATGCATGTTTGATTCGATGTCTGCCTATGATTGCTGTCCCGTCATCATCATCATCACCACTGTCATCATCTAATTTTGCACGCACAAAAAAAAAACTATTTTAATTATTGCTGCTTTAGAGTAAACCATTAAATTATGTAAGGTTATTTAAAGAATGTTATTAAATAACATTAAATACTTTCAAATAATATTCTTTCTAGGATTATATAATATACCAGATTCATTTTACATATTTTTGGCCCTAGTATAAAAATATTTTAAGGATCCAATTACCTTAGTTTACTGTGCAATAATAGAAATTAAGATCCGGGTATTAGTTGTCAATCTGATCAGTTTGCACAGAAAGGGAAGATGTGCAGATTCTAATGCATGTATGCACAGAGACCTTAGTATGCAGGTCAGATTAATGTATGTGCCCAACTGTAAACTAAGCCACATATGAGTTCATATGACCTCCTTTACTGTAAATCACCAATTCACGTAACTTCCTATGTCTTCCTCTTGTTCATCTGTAACCTCCCACTCTAGCATTGAAGATGTGACATCCCGCACCCACCATATGTAAAATGCATGTTTAATTCGAGCTTATGTATGAGGTAGCATCTACTCACTCTCCCATACTCTCTGCTAGACAGCGACTCTTCCTCTTCAGGCTTACAGACTTGACTCACTTTCAAGGGATACGAGGCAGCACCCCCTCTCTCTAATCACTGAGTTCTTTTCCCACATTCATAACCCACTTAGGTAATTTTGTCTGTCTCAACATCCATCCTGAGCTCTCTTGTCCTAAATGATTCTGTAATTTGCATGCATAAAGGTTTACACTTTGTATCTTAAAGCCCTATGGGTTTTGACAGATTCATAATGCCATGTGTTTATCATCACAGCCCTGCACTCTATAATAGTTCTACTGACACAAAAAAATCCCTGGAGCTTAATGAACTCAACTCTTCCCCATCTCCTGCTTAAACTTTGGCTATTAATGTGGTGTGTGTGTGTGTGTGTGTGCATGTGTGTGTGATTGTTGTAAATATTTATTTACCATATACATATTTATTATTCATATATTTACTATATATACATACACATACTATGTGTATATGTGTGCATGTATTTACCATCATTGTAATTTTTTTCTTTTCATGAATGTTAGAAATTAGGGTTATACGATATATAATCTTTCAGAGTAAACTTCTGTCACTGACTGATATTTTCGTAAGATGAACTCAATGAACGCCTCTTTTATTATTGATGTTTCCTTGTTATTTAAAGATTTCCTATTCTTTTTATCTCAGACTCATGGTTAGCATGTTGAGTATGATGTGTGCATGGGACATATTTGGGAGAGATCCTCATTTCACTCCGACTCTATTTGTTTTTATGAACTTGAGTGGTCATACTGCCACCCGTATTTAAGAGGCTTTCATATTAGTTTTTTAAGCATCTATTTATTATTTATTTAATTGTGTGTGTGATGAATTTGCAAACATGTGTGAGTATGTATATGCCAGGTGTGCCTATGAAGTTCAGATGACGACTTCTGAAAGTTGGGTCTCTTTTTCCACCACATGTGTTCTGTGGATTGAACTCGGGTCTTCACAGTTAACTACTTTGCACTGTCTCCTTACAGCTGTTGTTTCAAATAATTCTATGCCTTTTCTTTGTCTCCTTTGATGTGTGTGTGTGTGTGTGTGTGTGTGAGTTAGGAGGGATGCTCACTACCATACTGTGCTCTGAGTCTCTGCTTATTCATTTCTTGTTATTTGTGAAGCTGGTTGTAAGAAGCCGAAGCTTCCTGGGGGAAATCATCTAAGAGCTGGTCATGGTTAAACCCTAGAAGGAGCCTATGTTAAGGATTCCTGAGAATGCGCATGTCATAGTCAATGATGTGTGCACGCTGTTGGTTCCTTTTTTCTTTGAGTGACTTGAGCCATTACCAGAAAGCCTCTCAGCTAGCCAAGCAGCAGGTGTCACAATCCTTTCTGTGTCTGGTTGCATTGACAGGAGTTGCCAGCCAAGTGCTCCTGCTTTTGGTGGCAGTCAGGATGGACATCCTGAAAGCCGGGATGTCAGGATGTCAGGGTTAAGTCACTGTAGTGACTTAAACACATTTTCCTGAGTTCTTGGACCACACTTATAGCATGTGTATGTATATCACAGTATTTTTCTGTTCATTCCAGCATGAGGTCCCAAATAGCATCAGCTTATATTGTCCTCAAGTCTTAGAATATGGGAGCTTTTCTTCTTGTGTCTTCTGTGTGTCTTAATAGTGTTTATTTTTATTACACAGATTGCATACAATACACACCTAGATTGCACACAACAGACACAACTTGTATACAAAACACATACAAAATTTATGCAATACACACAGAAATTGTATACAACACAAACAAACACAAGTTGCACACACACCCTTACACACATCATCCTTCAAATCCTGCCAATGCCTTGTCGGGCAGGTAGGGAGTTTAGTAGTAATGAAGAGCGGGAAGCTCTCTCTCACCCGGGGTTGTCATGGGCTCTACAGCGAAGCTTCATCTGCTTGCTTATTGGCTACTTGGTTCTTGGCTGACTCCTGTGTGTTGTGCTTTAATGGCCGTGCAATGGCACTGGCAGAGTTAACAGCAGCACCAAGGCAGTCCCTTCCACAGAGCCATTCTTTAGATCTCTACCCGACCCATGTATTTCCTAGACCTTTCAGCTATTTTTCCAGTTCTCTTTTCCTACGCGAGGGTATAATTTAGAAGTTGGCTAGCAAACGGAGGAAAGCACACACGATTAGCCCTTCCCCAAGCCTTCCACTCCCCTCAGCTTTCACTTCCATTTATAACTGCTTTGCTGCCTTCTTCAACTGCTTCCACCACCTCTAGCAAGGGAAACTGATGTGGGAATGATTTCTTACTAATAAAGAAACTGCCTTGGCCCATTTTATTGGATAGAAAATTAGGTAGGTGGAGTATACAGAAGAGAATTCTGGGAGAAAGAAGATTAGAGGAAAAGTCGCCATGATACTCCCAATCCAGACAGACGCAGGTTAAGATCCTCTCTGGTAAGCCAACTCATGGGCTACACAGAATATTAGAAATGGGTTAGAACAATATGTAAGAGCTAACCAATAAGAAACTGGACCTAGCCGGGCCAGGCAGTGTTTGAAAGAATACGGTTTCCGTGTAATTATTTCTGGGTATAAACTAGCCATGCGGGCGGCCAGGTGCCGGGGACGCAGCCCTGCCGCTCCTATTTCAACAGGAAACTTGGAGTTTGCTCTGCTCATGCTGAGAGAGATGAAACTCCCTCCAGGCAAGAGACTTCTAAATTGGTTACCTTTACTTAAAACAATAGCATTATCCATCAGTAAATGCATCCGGTTGATACCTCCACTTAGGGTTTTTCCAGAGCCTGTAACTGGGGTTTCCTAAACAATAGCTCATGTCATGCTATGCTTGTTACATTGAGCAGCGTTGCCTAGGCTTCTCAGGCTCTTTGCAATATCAGGGATAAACACACACACACCCAACTTTAATACTTCCCAGTGCTTAAAATTGCATTAAATATGTAACTCTGAGTGAACAAAGAGACTTCCTTCTAAATCTGTCTCCTAGCCCCATGGAAGAGAAGCAGTGCACGTCAGTAGATTACTGTTCTTGCCATGCTGTATTGTACCGACATGAAGGCGTGGCTTTTTTAGCAGCAAGGACGACTCTGAGACAATGTGCAAACATCATACAGGGAGCATTAGACCCCGGATGACATGGTTAGCCACATGCACCAGAGTTCGGTGGTGTATATCAGTCAGTTGATCCCAGAGGCGTGGTGAGCAAATCACCAGAAGGCAATGAAAGCCAAGAGTAGGGGATGGAATCAAGAGCTGGGAACACCAGGAGATGTTCCCAGGAGGCAGTTTCTTTATTATTAACCAATGAAATCAACAGATAAGATACAAGACCCACCTCCATCATGCTTTACTTTTTTTCTTTTCATTTTTATAATATTTAAAAATTATTAATTTGAGATTTTCCAGTGTTTTTTATCACATCCACTTCCTCCAACGCCTTCTAAGTCATCTTCCTTCCCACCTGATCCACCCTCCAGTGCCTTCAAGAGAGTCATCCTCCCTCCCAAACTGATCAATTTTGTGTCTACTCTTCTTCTTCTTCTTCTTCTTCTTCTTCTTCTTCTTCTTCTTCTTCTTCTTCTTCTTCTTCTTCTTCTTCTCCTTCTCCTTCTCCTTCTCCTTCTCCTTCTTCTTTCTTCTGCTTCTGCTTTGCTTCTTCTTCTTTTTATAACTCATTGAGTCCAGTTTGTTCTTTCCATGTACTTGTTGACCCATGGCTTTCCACTGGAGGAGTCTCTCAACCAGGGGCCACACTCTTAAAGAAAATTAGCTCTTTGTCTCCTGGCAGCTCTTAATTGCCAGTAGCTCTGTTCCAGGGTGGGACTTCAGACTCACCTTCCCTCTCCATGCTGGGATTTGGTCTGATTTGGGCTTGCACATGTTGTCACAATCACCGTGAGTCCATGTGTACAGAGGCCCTGCTATGTCCAGAAGACAATTCCTTGTAGCAAGCCTCGGGCTCTTGCACTCTTTAGTCCCCCTCTTCCACAATGATCCCTGGACCTTGGAAGGAGGGGTGTGATACAGATGTTCCTTTAGGGCTATGATGCAGTCTCTTATAATCTGCACCTTGCCCACTTGTGGGTCTCAGCTTCTTTTTAGAGAGTAAATAGAGTGAGACATTGTAAAGTTAAGAATAGTAGAGTAGATACCCAAGCCAACACTGTAGCCATTTACTCTAAGTGCTATGCACTCTGCAAAGCAGAGTATGCTATACTTCATGCACCTGGAAGCACTGAAGGTTTATCTACATCAGCATCCCAAGCAATGTGGGAGCAATGGCTCCTATTTGGAATAGAAGAGAAGCAGTGTCCCTAGGTGGCCAGAATTGTGCAGGTGTATCCGAATCTTATGGATGCCCTTGGTTTCTATGTTACATCATGGGGCAAAGCATTGTGTGCCTCGGCTGCCTCTATTTATCATTCAGATATGCATTAGTTTTATCTTTTGAACATTTTGAAATCTTCATTTTCCTATAAAAGACATTTTATGAGACCTGAGAGATGGCTCAGTGGGTAAGAGCATTGCCTGACTTTTCAGAGGACCCAAATTTGGTTCCTAGCACCTATGTTAGGTAACTTACAACTGTGGGTATCTCCAGCTCCAGTGAAGCTGATGCCCTCTTCTGGCCTCTGAGGGCACTTGCACATGTGTGGCATACACACACACACACACACACACAAACACACACTTAAACAAGTTGAGTATTTGTAGAATCAACTTTTTAGATTTATTACTGACAAATGTTTTTCCTTGCGAAAATCTGTCATTGCTATGAGCAGTGTTGAAATAGGAGCAGCGGGGCTGCGTCCCCAGCACCCGGCCGCCCGCATGGCTAGCTTATGCCCAGAAATAATTACATGGAAACTGTATTCTTTCAAACACTGCCTGGCCCGGCTAGTTCCAGCTTCTTATTGGTTAGCTCTTACATATTGTTCTAACCCATTTCTAATATTCTGTGTAGCCCACGAGCTGGCTTACCAGGGAGGATCTTAACCTGCGTCTG